>NC_051309.1:156547652-156850682 GCF_015220235.1 Choloepus didactylus
AGCTTCTCTCCAAAATGTCACTCTCAGTTGCTCTTGGGGAGTTTGTCCTCTCTTAGCTTCTCCAGAGCAAAAGTCTGCTTTCAAAGGCCATCTCCAAAATGTCTCTGTAAACTGCAGCTCCTCTTTCAGCTCCTGTGTGTTCTTCAAAGTGTCCCTCTTGGCTGTAGCAAGCTCACTCCTGTCTGAGCTTATATAGTGCTCTAGTAAACTAATCAAGGCCCATGCTGAATGGGTGGGGCCACATCTCCATGGAAACTATCCAGTCAGAGTTATCAACCACAGTTGGGTGGGGAGCATTTCCATGGAAACAACCTAATCCAAATGTTCCAACTTAATCCCCACTAATATGTCTGCACCCACAAGATTGCATCAAAGAACATGGCTTTTTCTGGGGGACAAATATACAAACTGGCACACACACACACCCACACATACATACATATGCACACATGTACACACAGTGGAGGACTGCAGACCAGGTAAGTTTCAGGCTGACTTAGATGCACTGGGCTTTATACATGGCAATCCTGACTATTTATGAAAAAACCCGGGAGTCAACTCTAGTCCTCAGCCTTCCTGCAAATAGCAATCAGACTGGGCCCATTTCTGCTGGGTATTGATCCAGAGCTTCCCCTACCATTCCATCTGCTGCTACCTTATTGCAGGAGGAGATCCTGATTATGTCTGTGACCCATGCGGAAAGAGGAGAACTGGAAGAAAAGGGGTGGGAGTGTAATCCACACTTCTTTTATTCCTATGACCAATATAAAGATCTGATTACAAAGGTTTGAGTGTTAGCTGCTTAATTTGATCAGCTTCATGGAGTTTAAAGAAGAAATTAGAAATCAGAGGGGATGTCCTTGACCCACCCTAAGCAAGGTGATCTGTAATAGAAGTTATGGTTTGATTGTGACCACATGGTTTTCAAGATGAGACCACTCACAGGTGTAGTTTACTGGGATGAAGATGTTAGCATATTATTCCATTCAATTACCCTTGTAAAAACCATCACCAAAATAATACAGAATCCTTCATTTAGGAAAAAAATAAATCTAAGCATAAAGATTATCTGATATTTCTCTGGTTCAGAGAAAATAGAGTGTATATATATGAGTATATATATACGTATATGTGTATATATATGAGTATTTGTATTTTTATATATATATACAAACACATTATATTTTGCCTATTCCAACAATTTTGATTACTTGTTTTTGTTTTTTTTTAATTTTAAGTAACTAGTTCTTTTTTCTTTCTTTTTTTTTATTGTGAACTTTAACATTATACATAACAGTGATAACTTTCAATGTATGATTTCACAATTATTTAGAGAGCAAATATCAAAGATTCATACCTATTCCCTGTTGGTGGGGAAGTAGAATGGTGCAGCCCATCTGGAAGGCAGTGTGGTGGTTCCACAAAAGCTAAGAATGGGGTTGCCATATGGTCCTGCAACCCTGTTATTGGGTATACACTTGGAAGAACTGACAGCAGGGACATGAATGTACACTTGCACACTGGTGTTTATGGCAGCAGTATTCATGATTTTCAATGGATGGAGGTGGTCTAAGGGTACTTCAACTGATAAATGGAATAATGAACTGTGGTGTATACATACAATGGAATATTGAGCAGTGGCAATAAGGAACGAAGTTGTGAGGTATGCAACTAGGTGACTGGACATTGAGGACAGTATGTTGAGTGAAATAAGCCAGAATCAAAAAGACAAACATTATAACACCTCACTAATATGGACTAATTATAGTGTGCAAACTCGGAGACCTAAGCCTGAGAACATGGGTTATCAGGGGAAGGCTTATTGTAAAGTTTCCTTGATTGTAAGTTCTTACAGCAGTCACATCCACTCATGAGTTGTAATGATTATTTCTAAATCCTGAAATGCTGAGCTTTGTGTATAACCTGGTCAGTCTCTAGAACTTTGGGAATCTGTGTGACACCTGGGACTCAGAGCCAGAATTCAGCAGCTATGAATGTCAGCATTACCCCACACAGCAAACATTAAGCTGAAAAAGAGATCAGACTTCGATTAGACATATGTACGAAAGGATCTTTGTTGGGACTAAGGTAAATCAGAATAAAGGGTGCAGTATGATATTGACTATGTTTTAAAACTTCAACTTCTATGTGAGACAAAGGAAGAGATGTTTATTTGGTCAAAATCTATATTTTCTGGAACACACACTATATAATTTAACTTGTATGACCAGTTTATTAAAACACCATAATTACATGGAACCTTGAATAGGGGGTGAGATCTGGTTGGTTTGTATAGGCTAGCAATGAAGCCCCTGTATATCCCAGTGTAATTTGGGCAGAGAATAAAAAGTATTTGCAAAATCCCCTTGAGGGACTGGGGAGAAATGTGGAAATATTAAACTTCTCCACCTGGGGAATTACTGATATTCTTGAAAGCACTGGGGACTACCAGTTTAGTAGGCTGACCCATTGAATGGGGTTTGCCCTTATGAAGTTTGTTACTGCAAAGGACAGGCTAAGCTTATTTATAATTGTGCCTAAGAGTCACCCCCAGAGAACCTCTTTTCTTGCTTATATGTGGCCTCTCTCTCTAAGCCAACTTAGAGTTAAATTCACTTCCCCCCCTTTCCCCATGTGGGATCTGACTCCCAGGGGTGTAAATCTCCCTGCTAACATGGGACATGACTCCCAGGGATGAGCTTGGACCTGGCATCATGGGATTGATAAAGACTTTTGGACTAAAAGGGAGAAGAGAAATGAAACAAAATTAAGTTTCAGTGGCTGAGAGATTTCAAATGAAGTCAAGAAGTCATTCTGGAGTTTATTCTTATGCATTATATAAATATACCTTTTTAGTTTTCAGTGTATTAGAATGGCTAGAAGGAAATACCTGAAACTGTTGAACTGCAGCCCAGTAGCCTTGATTCTTAAAGATGATCATATAACTATATAGCTTACATGGTGTGACCATGTGATTGTGAAGATCTTGTGGCTCATATTCCCTTTCTCCAGTGTATGGACAGAAAAAAGGGGACAAAAAGTAAATGAATAATTGAGGGTAAGAGGGGTATGGGATGTTTTGGGTGTTCTTTTTTACTTTTATTTTTATTCTTATTTTTATTTTTTTGGAGTAATGAAAATATTCAAAAATTGACTGTGGTCATGAATGCACAACTATATGATGATACTCTGAATAACTGTACACTTTGGATGATTGTATGGTATGTGACTATATTTCAATAAAATTGCATTAAAAAAACAAAGCTAATAAATACTCATCACTTTCTAAGAAAAAGAAAAAAAAAGAGGATACATAACAGTTTCAAACTGACACAAAATCCTTGTGCAAAGATTCTCTGCCTGAAGAAAGGGTAGAAACAAAAGTTCCTGTGAAAAGTATAGGAATATCTCTTGGGCTTAGATTACTGCACCAATGCAAAGCAGAATTTCTGCTACAACTGGGGAAGGACAGGACCACCATAAATAAAAAGCAGTTTGGCTGCCATGAGGGAAGTTGAGCAGAAATACTGACAAAGCCTCCCCCAAGTTCCAGGTCTGCAGGTTTTCCTAAGACCACAGCCAAACCAAGATAAGTGAAAAACACCCCTACCCCCACGACAAGTCTGCCACTGAGTAGTAATCAACAGACATCTACCACTAATGGAAATAGACTCCCTCTTTGGTGCAGATGTGAAAGGACTAAAGAAAGCTATGGATAGGGCAGGAATGCTGCCAAGTCCCACACTAAGCACAAGGTAACAGCAGCCCACTGTTAGATGAATTTCAATCCTGTGATACACTGAAGCTATCAACAATAAAAAAATCTAGTTCAACCAATTAGACTAAATTGACTCAGTTCACGCACATGAAGATATAAATACAATTCATCACATTATCTATTGTTCTTCTACGTACAATGTCTGACAGTCATTCAAATATTTGAGTCTCACAAAAAGGCAAGAAATGCCCACAACACACATAGACACCAATTATTAAGAGAGAAAGGAATCAACAAAACTAGACTCAAAGATGACCCAAATGTTGGAACTATCAGTCAAGGAATTCAAAGCAACAAGGATTAACATGTTAAAGAAGACAGTGGGAAAGGTGAACAACATGACCATACAGGGAATTTCAGCAGAGAAATGGAACATATATTTTAAAAGAGTCCATTGAAAATTCTAGAAAAAAAAGGAAGTTACAGAGATGAAGAAATCCCTTGAAGAGTTTATTAGCAGAGTGAACACAGCTGAAGAAAGACACAGGGCAATAGAAATTATACAAACTGAAACACAGACAGAAAAAAAGTATGAAAAAATAATAGAGCATTCAAGAGATGCCGGATGATATCCACCAGTCTAATATATGTATAATTGAAGCCTCAGATGAAGGAGAACAAAGTAAAAAAATGTAAATATTATTAGCTAACCTCAGAGAATCACAAGCAGGATAAATACCAAAACACACACACATACATACACCAATACATATCATAATCAAACTGCAAAAGACAAGGAGAGCAAGTCAATCTTGAAGGCAAAAAAGAGAGAAAGAAAACATCATGTACAGAGGGAAAAAAATAGAATTACAGCAGACTTCTCATCAAAAACTAGTCTAAGCAGAAGACAATGAAACAAAGTCTTTAAAATACTAAATGAAAAAAAGTTTTTAACCCAGAATTATATACCCAGTAAAAATATCTTGCAAAAAATTAAAGAGAAACAAAAACTGAGATAATTCATTGCCAGCAAACATGAACTATAAGAAATGTTAAAGAATATTCTTTAGAAAGAAGGAGTATGATACTAGGTTGTAATTTTTTGAACCTACACAAATTAAGAGCACCAAAAATGTTTTTTTAAACATAAGTATAAATGACATATTTTCTTACTTTTACTTCTATTTTTTTTTTAAAAAAGGAAGAAAATTGGCCATTTAAAGAAAAAAAATAATAAAAATAATAGCAATGTTGTGGGATTTATTAGATATATGGAAGTAAAACATATGACAAAAATAGTACAAAAGGAGAGAGGAAAGAATTTGAAGTCTAGTGCTGTAAGTCTCTAACATATATAGGAATTCTCTTACACTATATTCTATTTGAAGGTAGACCATGATAAGTGAAAGACGGATATTGTAACCTAGAGCAAACATTATAAAAAGTAAAAAGAGATGTAACTAATAAAGCAAATAGTGGTGATAAAATGAAATCATAAATATATGGCTCAATCAACCCAAAAGAAAGTGGTAAAAGAGGGGAAAAGGAGCTAGATAAAGATGGGAAAACAACTAGAAAGATGTTAGATTTAAATTCAGCCATATTGATAATTACATTAAATATAAATAATCTAAACATAAGCAAGGGGCAGAAACTGACAGACTGAATAAATAAATAAATCCAAATATACACTATCTATAAAAACCTACTTGAAATATGAGACAATTATAAAAACATTTGCATGGAAAAAGAAATTCTTCAAAAGGAAAAAGCAGATTTGAAAATGAATCAAATGGGTCTTCTACAAATGAAAATTATAATATTTTTTAAATGGATAGATTTTGACATGGACACAACTGAAAAGAAAATTAGTGAACAGGATGATAGATTAGAAAAATTATCCAGAAATCATCATAGAGAAATAGACAAACATTGTTAAAAAAGTTATATAATGAGAAAGACAGAGAGAGACGCACTGACAATGGAGACAATGGAGACTGACAATTGGAGACCCAAAAGGAGAAAAGAGAGAGAGACTTGGAGAAAGAAAATATCTGATGGGAGAATGGTTAATAATTTCTCAAATTCTTAAATATAGAAAGTCACAGATTTAAAAAGACTTTCAAACTCCAAGCAGGATAAATCAAATAAATACACAATGAGTTACTTCATATAAAATTGCAGAATACTAAAGGCAGAGATTTAAAAAGTGGTCAGAGAAGTGAAAATTAGACTTACAGATAACTGTTCATCCACAAAAAACTGTAAGTCAGAAGACAATGAAGTATTATTGCTAATGTAAGGAGAGAAATGCTGTCTCAAAAAATTCATTAGTTAACATCATATTTAGTAAAATATTGAAAATATCCCCTTTGAGACTGAGATAAGGAAGCTCATTATCACCACTTGTACTCAATGTTATACTGATTATATTATATATATATACTCAATAGCATATTGATGATTCTAATCAGTGCAGTAATGTAAGAAGAAAAAGAAAGTATAAACATTCAAAAGGAAGAAACAAAACTATTATTACAAATGGCATGGTTGTATACATGGAAAATCCAAAAGAATCTATGGATAAATTATTAAAATTAATAAGAATTTAGCAGTTGTGCTGGGTATAAAGTTCATATGCTAAACTGAATTATATTTTTATAGACCAGCAACACATAGATGAAACAAACTTTTTAAAATGCCAATTCCAATACCATAAAAAATATACCTAAGATAAATATAACAAAATATGTGGGAAAATTTTTGTAGAAAATCTTAAAACATTTCTGAAACATGTTAAAGAAGGCCTAAATAAATGGAAATCTGTATCACATTTATGGATTTGGGGACTTAATATTGTAAAAATGTCAGTTCTCCTCCAATTGATCTACAGATTTGATATAATCCAAAAGAAAATTCCAAAATGTTTTTGTGGAACTTGACAAGGCATTTTAAAAATGTATATGAAAGTGCAAGGGGCTAACAAGAGCCAAGACATATTTGAAGAAGGAGGTAGGGAATTTACTGGCTATCAAATTTATTGTAAAGTTATTGTAATTCCATAACATGGTTTTGGAGCAGGAACAAACAAATAGCTATGGAAAAAAATAGAGACCTATGTATTTATAACCACTTGATAAATGACATAGTTGATATAGCAGTTCAGTGCAAAAGGATGATACAGTTCGTGTACCACAGAACAGCTCCAAGGGGAATAAAGACATAAATATGAAAGGCAAAAATAAAGCTTTAAGAATGTAGCATAAGAGAATATCTCCACGACTTTGAGGGTAAAAAAAAAAAAAAAAAAAAAATTTTTCCTAATGGACAACTTCAAAGGAAAAATTGACAAATCCAGTTACATTAAAATTAAGAATTCCTCAAAAGCCATCATGAAAGAGAATGAAAGGACAAGCCACAAAATATCACTAAAGCAGAAACTCAAATGACAAACATATCTAAAATGCTCTACCTCATTAGTAATTAGGGAAATACAAATAAAAACCACAATAACATACCATTCCACACCTACCTGCTTGACAAAAATGAAAAAGTCTGCCATACTAGTTGTAGAAGACAAAGTGGATCAATGGAAATTCTCAGACACTTTGTGGGAGGTATAAATCACCATTTTGGAAAACAATCTTTCATCACTGATAAATTTAAACTTGCATATACACTTCAATTTCAGTAATATACTCCTTCTTTTTCAATTGAGGTTGTTCACATACTATACAATTATCCAAAGATCCAAAGTGTACAATCAATTGCCCATGATACCATCATACAGCTGTGCATCCATCACCACAATTAAATCTTTTTTTCAATTTTTAGGACATTTTCATTACTCCAGAAAAGAAATAAAGACACACACAAAAAAGGACACTCAAATTCTCCCATACCTCTAACCACCCCTCCTCCATTATTGATTCATAGTATTGGTGTATAGTACATGTTACTTTGATGAAAGAATGTTAAAATACTACTAATTGTAGTATATAGTTTGCATAGGTATTTTTTTCCATATGCCCCTCTGTTATTAACTTCTAGGTATAGTGTCATACATTTGTTCTAGTTCATGAAAGAGATTTCTAATATTTGTACAGTTAATCATGGACATTGTCCACTACAAGATTCACTGTTTTATACATTCCCATCTTTTAACCTCCAACTTTCCTTCTGGTGAACATGTGACTCTGAGCTTCCCCTTTCCACCACATTCACACACCATTCAGCACTGTTAGTTATTCTCACAATGTGCTACCACCTCCTCTGTCCATTTCTAAATGTTTAAGTTCACCCTAGTTGAAATTCTGCTCATAATAAGCAACCGCTCCCCATTCTTTAGCCTCGTTCTATATCCTGATAATTTACATTTCATGTCTATGAGTTTACATATTATAATTAGTTCATATCAGTGAGACCCTGCAATATTTGTCCTTATGTGTCTGTCTTATTTCACTCAGTATAGTACCCTCAAGATTTCTTCATCAACCCATTTTTTAAAGACGATTTTGTTCACACACCATACATTCCGTCCTAAGTAAACAATTGATGATTCCCTGTATAGTCATGTATTTATGTATTCAGCACCATCGCCACTATCTATATAAGGACATCTCTATTTCTTCAACAAAGCAGGAGGAACAGTCAAAGAAGGTAGAGAGACAAGAGAAAAAGAAAAAAAGAAAGGGAGAAACCAAACCAAACCAAACCAAACCAAACAAAACATGACAGCTAGTAAGCAACAAAAGGAAAGACAGCATTAAACTAAAGTAGAATAAAGAGTCAGACACCATACCAATGCTAAGAGTCCCATACCCTTCCCCTATGTCCCCCCCCCCCCATATGCATTTAGCTTTGGTATATTGCCTATGTTATATTAAAGGAAGCATAATACACTGTTTCTGTTAACTATAGTCTCCAGTTTGCATTGATCGCATTTTTCCCCCAATCCCACCCCATTTTTAACACCTTGCAAGGTTGACATTCATTTGTTCTCCCTCATGTAAAAACATATTTGTACCTTTTATAACAATTGTGCAGCACCCTAGGTTTCACTGAGTTATACAGTGCCAGTCTTTTAACTTTCCTCTTTCCTTCTGGTGTTCCACATGCTCCTAACCTTCCTCTTTCAACCATACTCACAGTCATCTTTGTTCAGTGTACTTACATTTTTGTGCTACTGTCTCCCAAAATTGTGTTCCAAACCACTCACTCCTGTCTTTTCCTTTCTGTCTGTAGTGCTTTCCTGTAGAGCAAGTATCTTCTTCACAAACTCTGTCATTGTCTGTTTGTCAGAGAATATTTTAAGCTCTCCCTCATATCTGAAGGACAGTTTTGCTGGATATAGGAATCTTGGTTGGTGGTTTTTCTCTTTAAGTATCTTAAATATATCACCCCACTTCCTTCTTGCCTCCATGGTCCCCCTGCAGTTATTCTAGATTATTTACTTGTTGTTCCTGATTGTTTATTAGTTGTTCCAGGGGGATTGACTAGCTTCCACTCCTCTCTATGCCACCATCTTCTTCTGTCAAGGTTTATACTCTTGATCAACTTATACACATGAGCACCTGGAGACTAGTGTAATAATAATCAAAGCAGCATGGTTCATAATAACTCTAAATGCAAAACAACACAAAGGTCTATTGACCGCAAAATAGATAAATGAAACGTGGACTGTTAACCAGCAATGAAAATGAAGGAACTACATCTGCCTGATGAATATCACAAATACAATGTGGAATAAAAAAAATCAAGCCATGAAGGTATACATAAACTATGATTCCATTTAAAGAAAATTTAAAACCAGGCAAGACTAAAAAATATATTATTTAATCATGCACACATTGGTGATAAAACTATAAAGAAAAACAAGTGAATGATAGACATAAAATTCAGGAAAATTGTTTTCTTTGGGGAGAAAGAAAGAGGATAGAATTGCAAAGAGGCGAAGAGGGAAATTCTAATACATTTTCAATGTTCTAGTTTATAATTTGGTTGGTGTATGGAAGGGTGTTTCATTCATTAAACAGCTACATATATATTTTATATGCTCTTCTCTATGTGTAATACATCTCACAATAAAAAACAAAAGACAGGTTTCTAGCCAAGATGGAGTAATAGGGACCAGATTTACTCTACTGTTTAAAACAACAACAACAGCAACAGGACAAAACAGTGGTTTCAAAACACTGAATACCAGAAGGCGATAAAGGACAGTGACTGAGAGACAGGAAATAAATGAGGTGATCCCTACAGTTACTTCAGTTTTCTGCTTTGAGAGAGGTTCTAGCCCAAGGAGCAGAAAGGGATCTCAGGCAGAGCCCAGAAGATTTCATGAGTTGAAGAGGCAGAACTGAAAGTCCAAAGAAACCAACGTTGATAGAGAACCTGATTGAGGAGAGCAGCACAGAGAGAGAAATCCCGAGATCTGCAGAGGGTGCCCTTCAAGAATTCCGCAGAGCTTTGATCAACACATGCAAGTGAGGAAATCACCCAAGTCTGAGGAAAGAACCACCTGCAAGGATGAAAGGGGACACTACTGAGCCGTGGGAAAAGCTATGCCAGATGATGATATTTATTGAGTGACTCCTATATGCCAGGCAAGTTTACATGTATATCTTATCTTCACAATTAACCTGTGAGATAGATAATATCCTAATTTTACAGGAAGCTGGGACTCCAGAGAGTAATAGCTTACCAGGTTTGCACAGCTTGTAAATGTCAGTACCTGGTTCAAGATTAAGTCTTCTGACCAAAAAAAGCTCATGTCTTTTGCAGTTCACTCTGCTCCCTCTCCTTATACCATAGCCTGTGATTGACAAATAATAATATTTTCAAAGGATTAGCTGTTTTTTCTTTACTTGCTTGCTCAAGATCTTGTTCAAGAGTTCCTCCCTTTCTTAACAAATAATTGCATGAAACTGGTCCCCAGTGTTTAAAACATATGCATTCAATATATTTTATGAGTCCTCAGGTTTCCTTCATCCTTTAATTCAGAGTCAACTTTCTTAAGAGGAGGTTTATAGTTTTACTTGGTTCATTTGACAATGAATTACGTACCTATGATGTATTAGAGAATACTGTGTAAAAACAATGAAACAGAACTTTAAAATTTTTCTTTTTAAAGAAATCAGTGATTTCTCTTAAAAATCCTTTCCATCTTTTAAGAATCTCAGTAAAATCCAGATGCCTAAATTAGGTCATACCAGAAGTCAGTGCCTTATAAGTTTGGGCTGAAGGCAAAGTCCCTAACTGAAGAATTAGATTATGGAGTTGGGGATAATGTGGGGCATTACAAAATGAGCAATACAAAAGAGGTATCTTTAATTTGGATCTCTGGACTCCCAAAACTACGTACAAAATTTCACATTTTGGTTCATGCAGTTTTCTAAGGAAAATCTAATAGCTTTCTTTGGATGCTCAATGGAGTCTAGCCAGTAAAGATAAGAAACCTTTAGTCAATACCAGTGATTCTCAAAGTGTCTCTGGACCAGCAGCATAGGTATCAACATGGAATTTCTTAAAAATGCAACTTCTCAGTCTTCACCCTGACCTTCTGGATCAGAAACACTTTGGCGAGCTGGGCCCAGCAATCTGGGTTTTAACAAGCCCACTGGTGGTTCTGATGCATACTAAACCTCAGAAAGCTACTAGTTCCCACCGGCCTGAAAAAGCTTCCGCTCCTCTCTGAGAACTACTTTTATGCCTTGTTCAAGGTCATCTCTAATTCTACTTAATGCAGGAAGCCTTCCAAGCCTAGAGGAACTAAATTCGGTTTCTCCCCTCAACTGGTAAGAGCCAACTTCCCCAACTCCCACCCCACCCCAGCTCAGGATATTCACATTGTTTCTTAAAAGAAAAATAAATAAACACAGAAAACCAAAATCAAAACTTCAAACCAACCACAAAAAGCACTTGGTGTGTGTTTGGGCAATATGCAAATAAACATATGACATGTTTATTTTACTGTTTAGAGCTTAAACTTCTGGACTAAAAGAACTATAACATAACTCACTCTTGGGCAACAGAGGAGTAAGAAATATTTTAAACACCAGGTAATAGTAAAAATACTCCCAAATCACAATTCTGCAAGATGATCTGCCATAGAATCACAAGGCTGGATTTAATCAGTGTTAATGTAATTGCTTGCATTTAAAAATCATTCATCAGAGGTTATGTCCCCATGGTACTCCAGCCGCTGCATGGAATATATGAAAGTTCTGGCTCCTATTCTCATGGTCACTTCCCTGTGGCATTCTGTGTTTCAGGCTTAGTTTTCCCTGGGAAAAAAAAATGAAAACTTTCTTGGTACTGAGCCATTCTCCCATCTGGGATAAAGATTAAAAAAGAGGAAGGGAGCTTTTGTTCAGATTACAAATCCCAGATGCTGCCACATTAATAACCCTACACATCCCAATGGTGCATACTTCAAACATTTGGTTTTCAAACCCTCCTCTCTAAAGAATGTGCTGGTAACTATCAGGAGTGGCCTGCTATATTCATGAACCCTCACTCTAAGATTACCATTGATAGAGTAAAGGGAAATCCCTAGACTTTATTGTAGTTTATCAACTTCCACTTAGAGCAATGTTTCCCAGATTAAAAACTTGCATACTCCAAGGAATGATGAGAATTGTTAAAGAGTTCACCATATCGGCTTCTAGCCAATAGGACATAAACCATCATGAAGGAAAGGCATTTCAGTCTTAGAGTTAGTATCGGGCTTATAGGAAAACACTCAGTTTTCCTATAAATAAAAGAGCTCTTCGATCATTTTCCTTGCATAATCTGATGAAGAATAAATTGGTTAAAGCCAAAGTGCAGAAAGAAAGTAGCAAAAAGAAATGTGACTGAGTGGTAGAATAAAAAGGAGAGGACAGAAGAATAGGAAAGAAGAGATTGTGGAAAGGAAAGAGTAAGCAGTGAAGGAGGGAAAACAGTGAGACAGAATTAACTCAGTTTCTAAGTCAATGTTTTTAATTATGTTAATAATTTTAGGCCCTGCCCTCAAGGGAGAAAGAATTGTAAAGAAGTCTAAATACAATCTATTGGCTCCAGCCCCCAGGCTCCAATATGGGCTGGCCAGCATTGTTGCTGATCCTGTCTTTATTTCAAATTTTGAAATTTTGTTCAGCATGGCTTTTCTTGCATTAATTTTGATTTTTTAAAATATTGCAGTATATACTTATCTTAATTACTGAGTTTTTTTGGCATCCCTTATATTTTGCACCTGAGGCAAGGAAGGCACTCACCCTTACTCTAGGCCTGGTCCTATAGGTCATACTTTTCTTCAAAATTTGATTTGGTACTGTTAGATTAAAAGGTGGAGAAACAGAGATATTCCTTTCAAATTCCTCAACCTAAGCATCTGAGTTCAACTGAACACACACTTGAGCCGGTAGCTGTCTTGGGGAGCTATGTTCATAAATTAGGGTGTTGGAGAAATGCTTGTACCCTGGAGAATTAGATGGGGAGACTCATTCTGAATAAAGTTTCTTCAAGGTACTCATTTACGTCACCCAGCCAAAGCCATGCACACTATTCTCACAATTATCTCTTGCTCTGTCACAGACCTTAGGCCCTGAAGTGAAACCAAAGAATCCTGTCCTGCCAGGTCTAATGAGAAGGGCAAACCAGGGGCACAGCAACTCCCTGGTTTAAATTGCAACTTGGACCTGACAAACTTCTCCCTGGAGCAATGTAAGAAGGCTTAGGAAAAAACATGTTTTGAATTTTAATTTATCTGTTCATGTGGGAAAGGCTATATAGACCAGGGTTCACATTAAATCTGGATTTGTGGACTCTCATAAGAGACCACAGAAACATAATTGGATGAAGAGAATCCTTGTGAAATAAAACTAAAGTGACAGGCCTGAGAAAATCTGGTCTTATACTATCTTTCAAAGAAATATATATTGGCACAATCCCATTGCAAAATGTGGAAGACTCTGAAATTTGGTAGATGTAATTAATGATAATGGTTTCCATTGTCCTGTTACCATTTGTTAAAGGAGAGCAGACAGAGTACTAGGCATTTTACTTATGTTATCTTTTTTAATCCCCATAACAACCATGGAGAGGAGATTTAATTATCTATCCTGTTTTCCTTTGAGGAAACTGAAGCTTAGAAAAGAGATATGTCCCCAGCCAAAACAAGCAACAAGTTAGTATAAGGCAGTACTAGTAGTAGATTTTTATCACAGGTCTGTCTGATTCCAAAATGATTATGCTTTCCTCCATAACAGGGGTCGGCAAACTATAGCCCAAGTGCCAAATCTAGTCTGCCACCTCTTTTTGTACTGTCTGCAAGCTAAGAATGATTTTTACATTTTTTAATGACTGGAAAAATCAAAAGAAGAATAGTATTTTGTGATGTGAAAATTACACGAAATTCAAATTTCAGTGTCCATAAATAAAGTTTTATTGGAACACAGTCACACCCCTTCATTTCTTCACTGTCTATGGCTGCTTTCACTCCACAACGACAAAATTAAGTAGTAGCTACAGAGTCCAAATGGCCAGCAAGGCTAAAATATTTGCTATTTACCCTTTAAGATAAAGTTTGCCAACCCTTCCTCTAAACCACCTTACCTCCTAATTTGGCATCTAATTTATGGTGTTGTTTAAAAAAATTTCATCTTTAAAAAAATTATCCCAACTTGAGCAAGCATTCTTTCCTCACTCTAGATATAGCCAATATTCTTGAACCACATCTCTTCACTCTTCTACAAAAGTTAAATCTCCTTGCTGCAGCTCCAGCGTGCAAGAAAAATCTCATTCCTACCTTAATGCTCTACCAATCAGATCAAGTTATTTTCTTTGTTTACTTAATTATAGCCCTCCATTTTCCTACATGGAAGAGAACAATCAAAACACAAACATAAAAGTGACTTCTGGTTTCTTGGTAAGTCATGAATTTCTGCCAATCCCATGACTTATTACAGGAATCGTAAGAAGTCAAGATGAGAGAGGGGGTGGGAGAAGAGAGAGATAAGAGATAAGAGATAGAGATAGAGATAGAAATAGAGATAGAGATAGAGATAGAGATAGTGATAGAGATAGAGGGATCACACTTAAGTAGCAGCAACAATATATCTTTTCTCACATATAATTCTATTAATAAAGAATAAAATATAGCAGCACCACCACACCACACTGAAAACAAAATGAAGAAGTTCTTGCAAAATTCTCTAAGTTTGTAGTTTTTAACAACTACTTTCAACGAATTTCTGCTGCCTGCATTTCCTTTGACAGTCATCTGCTGACCTGGCGTCCCAGACATCATTATGTAAAATGTTCTGGGAATCCAACAGTCAGTTCTCAGCATCCTAGCTCTAGCCCCCAAGCATTATTCATAATGCAAATGTCATCACAGTGAGCCAATTGTGTTCCCACAGTCCCCTTCAAACAGTGGAAGGAAGAAAACTTGAGAGAAATTTTTATTCTGAGGACATCAAATGTAAGGCTGAGAGCAATGTTGCAGTGCCCAACAGCTATGGGTAACCTGTTTTTAATTCATTGCTTCTTGACTCTCAGAGCAGCCTCCTAGGATATTTCTCCAATATCCACATGAATATTCTTCCACTGTCCTCCATGAGAAAGAGTCTGGCTCGTGATATTTTTTTAATGACTTTTGTCATCCACTAAAGGAATTCACTGAACTCATGAAATATTAACAGAGATAGCAGAATGCTCTCCCTTGGATAATGAGGTAGAGTTTTTCATGCCAAAATAAATTTTCTTGGGTAGAAATTCTATTTCCTTGCCTAATCTTCAGTGGTTTGCTTTGGTCTTAATAAGTCATCTTTTCACAGGGAAAATATTCCCAGCAACCTAAATACACAACTGACTTTCCATGAAAATAAACTCCATTTCTCCATTCCCCTGGTCTCCTGGATTTCTAACACATTTGATATTTTCTATAGTCTGCCAAAGTCAAAGGAGTTTTTAAAATACATCATGCACCAATCTGATTTTCAGAACAACCTGATACAATGCAGTTGAATTTTGACAGGCTAGCAGAAAGGAAATGACTTAAATCAGAAGCAGGCTCTGTTTAAAATTGTCTTGTCCGTGTGGTTTTTTTTTTTCTTAGATGGTTCCAGAAAAAATAAATACTATTCTTGAGAGTGTCTACTTTTCCCGTCTCTGTCATTCTCTGTGTGAATCCCCAGGGACTGCTGAAGAGAATTTTCTGGGAGCAAAAGGAATAGAGGAGACAGAAATACACAGTTTGGTCTTACTAACTTAATTTTTTTACACAGGTGGGTAAGCTGTTGGATCAGACAGCAATGGAATAATTTTTAAAGGCTCTCCTGGTTCCTTGGCCTCAGGAAAATAAGTATCCATTAGCCCAGAAGCAAGACCAAGTAGAAAAATTCTCTTTAAGAATCTTGATAATGTGTCAGAAATGACTTAAATAACTAAGTGGTTCAGTACCAAAACTTTAAAATTTAAAATACATTAGGAAGAGAAACAAATTTTTAAAAAAGACAAACCTCAATGAGAGCAAATGATAACCCTTTAAAATGTGGAAAAGAGCTGAGTCAGACCCTGTCAGCAAGCTTTGCTGAGGCCTAGGGACTTGCAGCAACATGATTTTTTTTTTCACTTCCACAGCAACTTCGATCCAAGGATCACAAAGTATTCTACAAAAGTAAAATCTCTAACATTCCAGTCAAGCGGCTAGATTCAGGATATTTCTCTCTATATCTGGGTTTCTCAGCCTCAGCACTATTGACATTTTGAGCTGAATGATTCTTTGTTGGGGGGGAGGGGGGCTGGCTTGTGCACCATAGGATATTTAGCAGCATCCCCTAACCTCTCCCCACTAGATACCAGCAGCAACACCCTCCTTCCCCCAAGATGTGACAACCAAAAATGTCTCCAGACATTACCAAGTCTCCCCTGGGGAGCAAAATCACTCCCAGGTATGAACCACTGTTCTAAATGAACAAATCAAGGCACACAGCAGTTGTAGACTAAAACAACCAAAAAAGCAATCACAAAACTAGAAGATGAAAATGATGACTCCTGAGATCCAAGCATGTGACCCTTACTGTCACTGCCCCCTACTTCCATGGAAACTCAACTCTCAGAGCACCCGATTCCCTAATTAATTCCTCAGGTTGATTAGTTCTGAAAACATATTCACTAGGACTTAACTGTCAGTGTAAATTCTCCCTCACTCAGTGCTGATTGGTTGGCTGTGTTGAGTAGGTCTGATTGATGTTGTTCCTTCTGGGATTCACTGAGTAAATTCTGAAACTAACTCCTCTCTCAAAAGGGACAGGGCATGAAATGGACCAGACGTAATCCTATAATTCTACATGCAGAATTGTTTCTAAATAAAGCCTTTACTAAGTGCAGAGCTGCTTGTGGGGCAGGGTGGGGTGGGAGGAGGCATCCACAGGATTAATGCTTTTAGATTTTGGTATTTGGTGAGTCCTTCAACCACATTAATATTCTGCAAACCATTGCTTGGAAATTGGTTGCAATATATATATTTTTTCTTAGTTGATGTATTTAAACAGAAATTCCTTTTGCGTAAAATCTTGTTACGTCAGTGCTTGTCTCTTGATAAATGATAAAATGCCTGTCCCCTCCCTCTTCTTTTCCACATTGGCATGTGAACTTGTTAATCCCTACAGATGAATCAGTGAAGGCAGGTACAGATTAATTTAAGCAATGAACCACCTCGAGCATTTTGTGAACAGAGACAGGTGTAACAACCCATTTTTTTTTAGATAGTTGTTGGCACATGGAACTTTGTTTTTCAGGTTATCCACTTAGTTAACAACCTGTAGAGTTACTGCTGCTCCTGACGCTTTATTTTGCTATTTCCATAGGTTTCTGCAAACTGAGAGCATGCTCAGATTAAGAAAAGTTTTCTACAGGTTAGTAATTCTTGTTCAAGGCAAATATTTCAAGTCATAGACCCACATCTTTCTCAAGCTTCCAGAAGATGGAAGAGTTTTGGGAACAAGAGACATGGAAGACTCTGCCCTCTACCCATGCTGCAGGAGACATTTGTAGGACAGAATGCCCAGCTCTATCCTAGAAGGAAACACCCGAGTATTTTTTGGGTCTGCATTTAAAAATACCTTTCCAACAGTGAAGGCTTAAATATGCTGCTTGTTTTAAATATGTAAGCCAGGAAAATGCAGCAGCAGTGCCATCTGCACTCATACTGCTGCTTTTGAGCCCTGAATCCAAGATTCATGCAGCAGTAATGGCCAAAAATGTAGTTCTCCATTCTTGATGAACTCTTTCACTTTACTTTCCTCTATATAAGTTGGAGGGAGTACACTGAGATTTTAACCACCAGCTGAGTTCATCTGAAACAGAGGAAAAGGGGGGTCTCAGTCAAGGTCACTATCCAATTTGAGCACTGCAAGAACTGATTTTGTAAATTAAGTGTGACCTCTGCAGTGACTTCAAAAAGACAGTGTTTCTTCCTGCCCACATAACTACTGAAGAAGCAGGGTTCCAGGTGGACTGCATGTTAGTCAGCAGGGGCTATGATGAAAGCTGTGATGGCCCCTTGCAGCAGGTAACTGTTGCAACTAAGTAAACAGAGCTTGGCCAAGGTTTAGTCAGGTAGAGGTAGAAGCAAATCCTCAGGCATTAAAAATAGGTCAGGCAGGCCACATGCAAGGCTACACACAGGGAAGCTCAGAAAGAGGAGGACACAGCTTGGAAGTTGGCACGGAGCAAAACTGTAGGTGAGAAATAATAGGTGCATGACCAGGAGGTACCCAGCCCAGGAGTAGCCATTTTTGGCTTTAAAGGCACAAGGCTCATCAGGACAATCCTTAGTATGCTTTCTTCAGCCCAGAAACCCTCTGGAAGTATCTTGAAATCTTCTCAGAATAGATCCAGAAATCTACCATTGTCTGGACTGGAGCTCAGGGCTCACAGAACTGGGATATCTTTCTAAAGCGTGAAACTACACTTTGGAGTTCTTTAAGGTTGTCAGATATTAATCTTTCTTGAGTAACACTTTGTTTTAAACTCCCAAAAGGACATCACTAATCTATGCTATCTTGTTTTTCTACAGCTTCTCAGTGTCGTTTTTATTGATGTATCCAATTTCCCAAACCCCAAATAAAGGCCTTAAAATAGTTCAGGGTCCTGTGGTAGTATTTATACATTTCTTCTGATATCTTTATATCATTTCTCCTTACTTCTATATGCAGCTCTAATTCTAGAACCTATTATGTGCTTTAGAACCTATTTTTCTCTGCTCCATATTTTCTGATGTACATCCAGCTTATAAATATCTATAAAGAACACCACAGAAATATACTTAATGTCATTAACAGATTTAAGCTATGAGAGACATGACTATGGGATACATGAGATGAGGACAATTTTCTCCAAAGTGTTTTCATATTACTTGCAAGGTGATTTATCAAAGCAAATACTTTACTATTCTTTCTCTGTAAGACTTCACATACTCCATGTGGAGCTGCTCTTCTATTTCTAATGCTTCTGGAAACACAAAAGCTGGCTCAAGAAAATTATCACATTACCTACAATTCCTTCCTTGTGTGAGTGACCAACCATCCATTGGCAAGTCCTGGAGGCGCTGCTTGCTCTTTGTCGATCCTTCCATTTGCCCTGTTCACATCCTTGCTCTCAAGAGGTTTGCCAAGAGTCTATTCCAGACCCATGACTGATGCTGGCATGAAACCGTCTAGACAACTTACACTTCCAGGCCCTCACACAAACACACCAGAACAAACTGCTCTTTTTATTCCCTTCTAATTTTCAAACGTCATCGTAACTATGAGGTCAGTGTTTCGAATACAGCTAGGCGGACTTCCAATTCTTTGCATTTGTTCCCTGTGTAGTCTCGCTGAGGATGCTCCGGTTTCAGAAGCAGAAGCAGCAGGAATTAGGGGTTTGGAACACTAGGAAGGAAGTCCTGGTATTATCTCCATAATGGACCTCCTCTAACTCACACCGACACTTCCTACACGGAAGACGCATTCAGTTGTCCTTATATCATTTAGACATTTCGTTTCATGGTATTTGGAAGTCAGGCTTGTTCGTTTCCCTTGAAATAACTTGCAGTGAAGAAGGGCTTCCGTGTGCAGGAAGGAGGTTCCATTTTGCATTCAGTAAGGTCACATCTCTTATATCCATTGTGGATCTCAATGTGAAGGGCCGCGAGAAGCTGAATTCCAACTTCCTTCCCACTCTCAAACGCCTTCATATCGGCTCTTACTCCTGCCTCTCCTAACCACGTCAGGCAGTGAGCTCCTTGTGTGTTACTCTCTACAGTCTCCAGAGAGTGTCCACTCCACCAAGACTTTTAAGGCCTAGTTAAGAGGACTGGAATTTGTCCTCCAACCTGTCCTGGAAAAAGGCGTCCACGTGGCTGCTCTCCCTTCCTTCGCTGCCCCTCCTTCCGCCGCTGCCCCCTCTGGGGGGGTTCATGACTGGGGGAGAGTGTCCGCGGCAGCCGGAGGCCGGCGAAGCCTGGGGCCGAGGGCTGCTCGGAGTGGAGAGCGCGGGGCTCTCGCGGCTACGACCGCACACCCGGCGGACTCAGGGCTTCGAGGGCGCGCCGCTGGGCCGGCGCGTTACGACAGAGGACGCCCCGCCTCCCTCAGGCGCAGGCGCGCGGCGGGCTGGGGGCGGCTGCCGCCGGCTCCCCCAACGTGCCCCTTCCCTAGGAGCGCTAGCAGCCTGCTGTTGGCTGACTCTTCTCCTCCCCTGTCTGCCTGTCTTTATTCACATCCTCTTTTAAAAACTTGAACTCTGAGAGACACAAATGGGGAGTGGGATGCCATGCTGTTCTGTCTTACAAGCTGGGCATAAACCCGTACCTCCTAGCTCTAGATTTATTTAATGAATGTATGTTTAGTGCCCACTGACTCCAAGGCCCTGTGCTGATACTACGAAGGATACAAGAATGCCTAGAGTCAGACTCTGTTTTGATTTTCTTTCTTTTTCTTTCTTTCTTTCTTTCTTTCTTTCTTTCTTTCTTTCTTTCTTTCTTTCTTTTTGGCATAGTCTAAAGGAGAAACTATTACGTATGTATAAGGAATTATACTTCGAGGCAGAAGGTAATCAGTGCCTTTAAAGAGAAACAGGCAAAGTGTTCGGTATTCACAGTTTTGGGTTCCATGATAACCACAAGAATTAGGTTTTCATTCCAAGACACCATCTGGTATGTAATACAAGGTGCCCTAAATCAAGGGTCAGAAAATCTGGGCTTGAATTCTTATTTTTCGTTTTCTACTTGCATATCTTTAAGATTAACGTAACCTCTCTGAGCCTCCATTCCTTCCTCTGCAAAAAAAAGTACAACAATGCCTCAAAGGGTAATTGTGAAGAGCATAACTTTCGTTAAACTCTCTGTCAATGTTACAGTTTCTAGTGTTAGGAATCAATCAGAACTGTACTCTGTGGAATGCTTACCATGTGCAAAGTACTTTAAATGCATTATCTTTAATCTACTCAATAGTTCTATAAAGTAGGCAGCATAATTCCCCTTTTATAGATGAGGAAGTTGAAGCCCAGAAAGGGTAAGTGATTTATCTGAAGCCACACAGTTGGCATTCCACAGACTGCTTTGAGTCTATTGAACCTAGGCCTACTGAACTCAAAAGCATGCATAATTTCCACATCACCATACTGCCATTTCACCACAGTCTCCTTTAGCATGAAGGAACAGACAAATATTAATAAACAAGTTAACAGGGAACCTAACAATATACAGAAATTGGTAAATAATCATCAGGGAAAACAAAATGTATTTACCAATTTCAAGGAAAAAAAGAGAATACTAGCTACACTCAACAGGATTCTCATTTCAAGAAAATGAGACAAGGTAATTTAGACTTGGAGACAAAACCAGATGTGAGGATGCTTAGAGAGGTCCAATCCTTTCTTTGGACTAGCTGTGTTTTAACTGTTGGGCAGAATGAGGGCCTGAAACCCTCGGGAACATCACTGAGTTCATGTTCAGTGTTTGGCAATGCCTCTTTTAACCATAAAAAGAAAGAAAAGACCAGGCTATAGCTATATTGTGGGGTGTAAATTAAGAGAAAGGATTAGGTAGCTCTCCTCAAGAAATGAGGTTATTTTCTTTTTGGCAGAATCAGGGTGGGACGTATCAGGTGGAAATAATCTATTTTTATACTTTACATATTGGAAATATTGCTTCTCTGGGAGAGAAAATGGAGATATAAAGTAATGAAAACTATTCAAGGCCAATTAGAATTTAAAGAGACCCCATAATAAAATAATTTAGTATGCGCTGAATGCACAAAGCTATTTCATTTCCTCCTTAGGACAATAATGTGAAATATGTGCTATATCACTATTTTGCAGATGAGAAAATTGAGATTCATGACCCTTGCATTTTTTCCCATGTTGTTTCTGGAGAAGTCATTTGTATTGCTTTATGAGAAATGGCCACCTTCAACATGGGAGGGTGTGTTCTCTGGCCCAGAAATTCACTCCCCACTCAGCTGGATCCATACCTCTCCCTGCTCCCTCCATCTGGCACACACATGAAACACCATCTGGAACATAAACTAGCACTGAGGGTATTTCCAAAAGCCTGTGACCTTTGACTAGACTGACATTTCATTGTCAGTGCTCAGTTATCTGCAAAAGACTCGCACATCTCCTTGGCAAACTGCTGCCACACAGGTATATTCCCATAACCCTCACAGACCCAAAAAAATGTAAAGAAATTTTCATCTTGGCCTAAACAAAAATTAGGAAGATAAATCTGTAGGGAAAAATAGTATGATGCCTCCAAAGTCAAAGAGAAATTCACTGTCTTTGGAATATCTATTGTTTTCTTCCATTAAGGCAGAGAATCAGAGTTGTCTGGAATCTCTAACCTTACAACACTGCTGAATGGTTAGGTATTAGTATATTCTAATAGATGATGAAAATGAGACTTAGAGGTTAAGCAACTTGCCCCAGGACATACAACTGGCAGGTGCCAGAACTGAGAAGCTTCAACCTCACTTGTCTTTGATAAGGTATTCTTCTCCCTTCCCCCACAAAACCCAAAAACAACAAAACAAACAACAGAGTAGAATGAAAGAAAGCACTTCTCTTTAAAAGTAGAATTAAAAACAGTTAAAATTTTTGGCTTAATTATCTGCCCTTAGAAATTTGTCAGCTACCCATGGTAAATGTTGTCTCATTATGGCCTTTTCCTAAGATCTAGCATGTTCAGGTAACTTTCAGGCCCCTATCAATGTGTATACTTACTGACTAAAGAATAGTATTAATATTAACCCAAACAATATGGCATTGCAAACATAAGATGAAGACAAAGTCAAACAGAAAAGACTTGTCAACTATCTAAGCTTGGAGCTACTGCTTTATTAATACCAATAATAACAGTTACCATTAAGCATTGATGATGTTGACTATATTTAACTTAGAAAGGAGAAGTTACTATTCCTATATCAAAGTTGAGAAAACTAAGACCAAGCAACTTGTTCAAAGCCTGTAAGTGTTAGAGCCTGTTTTCAAATCTGGGTCTTTCTTGATATCAAGCCTACAGTCTTTCTACTGAACTAACATCTATAACAAAGCGCTGGCCATTTCTTTTGGTTTGTGTACAAACCTTTCATATTATGACTTCTCATTTGCTTGTAAATATTAGATGGTGGAAAGTCACAGAAATCTGAAAGGGTCCAGGGCCCAGAAACCTTCAATACTGGAATGACCAAGGGCCAGGGATTTCACACTTCTAGTCAGCCACCCAGAAGAACTAGTTAAATTCAAGAGTGAGCTGGGATGGGTAGCATAACCAATTACTTTGGGAAAAAGTCCTCAGAGACATTCAGCCGGAAGAGCTCTTCGTCCACAAGTGGCAACATGAGGGCTTTGGACACCAAGAAGAGCAGAAACTGGTCCCTTCCTTAAAGACCAACCCAACTGTAGGACCTTGGCTTGCCCTAGCTAGAAGCACTCTCTATCTGATATATGGAAAATGGCTTATACACGATCTTTCAGCAAAGCAACAGTTAATCCAGTGCTAGGGCTCAGAATGGTCAGCTGCTGGTACAAAAATATATTTGGAAGACAGAACTAGTGTCTAAATTGTGTCTTCAAGAAGTAAATTGACTCAGATTCTTGAGTACTAAATGAGACTCTTACTACTGCTACAGGTACCAAAAGGGATATCCATAGAATCATCCCATGCCTGTATACTTTGTTAACTGCTGAAGTTCTGACCACATATCTCTTCTCCTCAATTGAGCTGGGTAGGAACAGCCCTTCTATATTCATTAAGGCGCAGCCTAGAAATAGCTCAAACTGTAGTGTGTATCAGATGACTTGTTAAAACCTACATTGTTGGAATCCACCCACAGAACTTTTGATTCAATAAATCTGGGGCAGGGCCCAATAATATGCATTTCTTACAAACTCCCCAGTGTTGCTAGTACAGCTGGTTCAGAGACCACAACTTTTAAGAACCACTGCTATAGATCCACACTTAGACCTTGTGTTCAGAGTCTTACAGCTCCCAAGGCAGAAAGAGGTAAGACAAGTCAAAGAAAAGAACACTCTACCCAAGGGCAAGAACAGCTAGTCAAAGCCTCCTTTCCCAGAGTCCTACCTGGGTCCTTCTAGGACTTCCAAAGTTTCAAAGACTACTTCTAATTGACAGGCTACCTCAGGCCCCATCTTTCATTGCACCAGCTACATGGGAAAAGAAGAGTGAAAAGTGAATAGGAAATCTAAAGAGCAAAATAACTCCCACTCCACTTCCAAAGGTTATTCCAAGCAGTAGGAAAAAAGAAAAGTTAACTTCTTTGCTCCTCCCACAGAAACTACTCCCTTTCATGATGACCCAATTACCAATCTTCCTTTATGTGGAGGAGTAAGGCTTAGCTTAGATGTGCCATTAACAATGTTTACAGTCACAAACTTTGCCAGGTGAACTATGCTTTACAAAAATATTTACCATAATATAAAGGAACTGACACATCTACTGAAAGCATAGTTCCAGAATTTTCACTTGACCATTCCAGAGAACCATACATAAAAGAGAATTGACACATCAACACATAGTAACTCCCCAATTAGTTTTTCTCTTCAGGCCTATGGTTTTTTAAAGTGCTTGAAGCCATGCAAATTAGAGGCTGAGATTGATTCTATAATACATTAGATGTTTGCTTGAATAACTATTGATTTTTGTCACCTCAAATGACATTCAGTTAAGGAGCATGTATAAATTATCCCTGTTTTATGCTTGAATGGTAATTTATAAAGTTGTAGGGGTAGGGCACACAAAATATTTTTAGCTTGGAAGATGTGTTCTGGGCTGGAATGTTTGTGGGAAATGTACTCTGCATGAAGAATTCCTGCTCCAAAATTCCTTGAATTAACATAAACAGCTTTGAGAGAAAAAGGGAACTGCATCTCACGTCTGGCAGAAGCCTGGCAGGGTTCTTTGGAAACCACAAAGCAAACCAAACACAGTGAAGTCATGCCTCTTCCATTCACCGCTGGTTCAGTTCCAGGGAAACGCCTTGGGCTTAGAACAGCTCTGGAAAGGCTCTGCTCTAGTTGGCAGTAAACTGAAGTCTGCCTCTTCCTCTGCTCTCATGTCCTCTGAGAGAATAAATCCACTTCAAAGCCCCGAAGGTGTGGTCTGCAGCTGAGGAGACGTGGAGGACCCCGTCAAGGATGTTCTGTTCTTCACTGGGAGCCCATCCTTCCAGAACTCCAAAATGGAATGAAGCACTATGGCAAAGAAATGTAATATTGATTTCTGACTTCTGGGGAAGATGGCAGAGTAGGGAATTCAGGATTCACCCCTCTTCCAAACAGCTAGTGGACAGTCTGGAACCATCTGAAACAACTGTTCTGGGACTCTGGAGGCCAAAGGAGCATTGTACAGCATCCAAAGAGTGGAAGGAAGAGGCTGAGAAACTGTAGTAAAGGACTGCGTTTAGCTTGTCCACAGCAGCTGCCGACACCCATCATCCCCCACTCTGGAGGCAGGCCTCCATGGGGTCCAGTCCCTAGCTTGCTACTGCAGACAGAGAGGGACATGGAAGTCCTCTTCCCCGAGAATGGGGGTGGAAGGTGGGGGAGAGTGTGGCTGAGCACTGATCATGGCTTTTGGTCAGCAAATTCCAATTGCTGGGTCCTGACTCTGACCTGCTGTTTTAGCTGGCTCTGGATAGGGACCTCTTTGTTTCAACCCTGCCCCCAATAGGGGCAGAGCTGGTGGAGGTTTAAAGACACAGTACTTCCATAGGGCTGTGGGGAACAGTTTGCTGAAGGGCTCCATCTGCTGGTAAGGCCAGGAAAGTTCAGTTTGGGGGAACCATCTCCCTGGGGTTCTTTGGAGCTTGTCTGTGCCCCCTGCATGGGTCCCTGGCCCTATTTTGGCTGGAAAATATGGACTTGGGAAAGTCCTTTCTTGGGTGACCCTCCTCCAAGAATTTGGCTTACTGGCAAAAGCAGCTAGAGGCAAAAAAAAGGAGTGTAAGAAAACAAACTACAGAGGCAAAACAAAAACAAACAGAACAGATCAAGATTCCCATAGAAGGAAAAGAAGCTTTCTCCTGGGGGTGAAACAATTGCACAAATAGTGCAATCTTAAAAATTGTATCACATTTATAGGGCAAGAAGAGCTGAAAAAATCTGATAAGTTAAACACAATTCTAAAGGTATAGAATAAGTTGAACCAACTGTCAAAAAAGAGACTTAACACAAAGCCAATCGACAACAAAACCTTAGGCAAGAGAGAGAAACTGACCTGAGTAAATTCATCAAGATAATCAGATGCCTAGATATCAGCAAAAAATTACAAGCCATACTAAGAAATAGGAAGATATGACCCAGTCAAGGGGATAAATTAAAGCTTTAGAGGAGACACCAATTCTGGAACTAATCACACATGTTCAAATAAATCTCCTAAATCAGTTGAAGGAGATGAAGGAAGATATGGCTAAAGAGGCAAAGGATATTAAGACACTGGGTGAGCACAAAAGAAGAATTTGAAAGTATGAAAAGAAACATAACATAAATAATGGGAATAAAAAACATAATAGAAGAGATTTAAAATACACTAGAGACATACAACAGTAGATTTGAACAGGCAAAAGAAAGAATCAGCGAACTAGAAGAGAGGACAACTGAAATCTCGCAGATAGAGAAAAGAATGGAAAAAATTGAGCAGGATCTCTGCAGGGATTTGAATGACTGCACAAAGCTCACAAACATATGTGTCCCAGAAGGAGAAGAGAAGAGAAAAGGGGCAGAAAGAACATTTGAGGAGATAAGTGGCCAAAAATTCCCCAACTCTTATGAATGACACAAATATGCCTGTCCAAGAAGTGCAACATACTCCAAACAGATAAACCCTGATAGACCTTCTCTAAGACACATACTAAACAGAATATCAAATGCTAAAGACAAAGAAAGAATCCTGAAAGCAGCAAGAGAAAAGCAATTTGTCACATACAAGGGAACTGCAAGAAGACTGAGTGCCAATTTCTCATCAGAAACCATGGAGGCAAGAAAGCAGTGGTGTGATATATTTAAGGTACTGAAAGAGAAAACTGCCAATGAAGAATTCTTTATCCAGAAAAATTGTCCTCAAAATGAGGGAGAGTTTAAGATATTTACAAACAGAAATAGAGAGCTCATCAACAAGAGATCTGCTGTACAAGAAATATTAAAGGGAGTTCTGCAGGCTGAAAGGAAAAGACTGGAGAGAGGGGCTTAGAGGGGACTGTAGAAATGAAGATTATCAGTAAGGTAACTAAATGGGTAAAAAGAGAGACAAAAATAAGATATGGCTTATAAAAACCAAAGGATAAAATGGTTGAAGTACTGCCTTTACAGTAATAACATTGAATGTCAATGGATTAAACTCCCCAATCAAAAGAAGCAAATTGGCCAAATGGATAAAAAGTATGATCCTGATTTTTGACAAGACTGCCAAGTCCACTAAACTAGGACAGAGCAGTCTCTTCAACAAATGGTGCTGAGAGAACTAGATATGCATATATAAAGAATGAAAGGGAACCCCATATCATACCTTATAGAAAAATTGACTCAAAATGTATCAAAGACTTAAATATAAAAGCCTAAACCATTAAACTCCTACAAGAAAACGTAGGGAAGCATCTTCGAGATCTTGTGATAGGCATGGTTTCTTAGACCTTACACCCAAAGCACAAGTAATGAAAGAAAAATTATATAAATGAGACCTCCTCAAAATAGAAGGCTTTTGTGCTTCAAAGGACTTTGTCAAGAGGATGAAAAGGCAGCTTACTAAATGGGAGACAAGATTTGGAAACCACATATCTGATAAGGGTTTTATATCCAGGATATATAAAGAGATCCTATAACTAAATGTTAAAAAAACCAAAAACCCAATTAAAATATGGGCAAAAAACATGAATAGACATTTTTTCAAAGAGGATATACAAATGGCTAAAAAGCATATGAAAAGATGTTTAACATCACTAGCTATTAGAGAAATGCAAACCAAAACTACAATGAGATATATTTCTCACTTACTAAGGTGGCCACTATTAAAAAAAGAAACCTGCAAACATTGGAGAGGATGTGGAGAAATAAGAATACTTAATCACTGTTGGTGGAGATGTAGAATAGTACAGCCTCTGTGAAAGACAGTTTCGTGGCTCCTCAGGAAGCTAAGTATAGAACTGTCATACGATTCAGCAATCCTGTTACTAGGTGTATACTCAGAAGAATTGGGAGCAGGGACACAATTAGAAATTTTCACACTGATGTTCATAGTGGCATTATTCATAATTGCCAAAACATGGAAGCAACCCAGGTGTCCATCAATTGATGAATGGATAAACAAAATGTGGTATATACATACGTTGGTATATTATTCAGCTGTAAGAAGAAATGATGTTTGATGCATGTGACTCTATGATGAACTTTGAGGATAAAGTGTTGAGTGAAATAAGTCAAACTTGAAAAGGACAAATATCGTATGACCTCACTAATATGAACTAAATATAACTAGCATAAATATAAATATATTAATAATAAATATATTAAATATAACTCATGGTGTTAATATCTAAAACATAGGTTACCAGAAGATAGAATGAGGACAGAAAATGGGGAGCTGATGCTTAATTTGTGCAAAATATGTAACAAAGTTGATGGTAAATGTTTGAAATGGAATAGTGGTGATGGTAGCACATTATCATGAGTTTAATTAATAACACTGAATTATGTTTGTGAATGTGATCGAAAGAGGAAGTTTTGGGTTGTGTATGTTACTAGAACAAAAATTAGCAGATGAAACATGGACTGTATAACACAGTGAACCCTGTTGTGGAAGATGACTGTGGTTAATAGTTCAAATATAAGAATGTTCTTTCATGATTATAACAAATGTATGACACTATTACAAGGTGCTAATAATAGTGTGGTATATGGGAAAAATACACCTAATGTAAACTATAGACTATAGTTAACAGTAATATTTTAATATTATTTTATCAATTGTAACAAAGGTACCACACCAATGCAAAGTGTCAACAATATGAGATATATTAGATTGTTGTATTTTTTACATGACTTTTATGTAAACCTACAAATTCTCTAATTAAAAACAACAACAATTTAAAAACACATTATGCTAAGTGAAAGAAACCAGGCACAAAGTACTATATATTGTATGATCCCATTCATAGAAAATGTAAATGTAAATAAATCTTTAGAGACAGAATTAGATTAGTGGTTTAGTAGGGCTGGGGACGGATGAGGGATTGAAAGGTGACTGCTAAGGGGTATGGGTTTTTCTTTTTGGTGTAATGAAAATGTTCTAAAATTGATTGTGGTGATGAATGCCTAGCTCTGTGATTATACTAATAGGATTGCTTGTACACTTTGGATTGTATAGTATGTGAATATATCTTAGCAAAACTGCTTTTTAAAAAAAGAAATGTAGTATTTACTAAAAGTATTGTACTGAGATTTTTAACATATATTATTTTATGTAGTCCTCACCTCAACCCTGAAAAACGGATTATTGCACCTTCTTTTATATGTGAACAAAAAGAAAATGATGCTCAACAAAGTTAAGCAATATGCCAGGATCACACAGCATGTTCATGGCAGAACCAGAGCCTGTTTCAATCCAAGTAAACTTCTCCATGAGTCACTCTAATTTGCTGTCGGGGACATTCAAACCAGCTCTGCAATACTTAATTTATTTTAAGCCATTCATGCACTCATTTAGAACAGACACTGAGAGTGGAACAAGTAATTGGCAGGTTTTTCTCAACGTCAAGGAGATTCCCACCACCAGATCCTTAGGGAACATTGCAAAGTAGGCCATGTGGGGTTTACAATCTTCCCATCTTCCCATTTCCCCCTCCAATTCCTCTCCTACTACCCAGCGACTGTGTTATCCCCTCTGTAAAAGAAGAAACAAATCTAATAATAGTGGCTGAGGCAATCACCCCTTGCTCAAAAATTAACCCTTCTCTCTCCACCAACTTCTTATCAATACTTCCAATGCTTTGATCTTCTTGGTCCCAATTTGTGAAATGAGAGTAAAATGTTATCTGAGTAAAGTAATTTGCACCACCTGATGAACAAATGGGTCCAACTCTTCAAAGAGATATCTGTATTTTAAACAAAGAGCTGTTAGTGACTTTCTAGTGCTATATGGAGAAAATTTTAAGCTGAGAGGTTTTTCTAGGTGGATCTCTTCCCGATCTATCACTTTTTACCATCATTCAAATCCCAATCAGTCAGGGGACTGTCAGTGACTTGGCATTCCCATACGAAAGTGTGCCAAAATCTGCTCTAAGAATACCAGGTTTTGACTTGGTGAGCCTTTCTGCTGCTGTGGTTTCTTCTGAATAAAGAGATTTAATCTTTCCATGAACAATCTTTTACCTAGGAATGGAATAATGCCAATAAAACCCAATGGAGTTCAAAGACCCATGTGACTTCCTCAAATTCCTGAAGAATTGAATGGGTTATTTTTTCCCAGAATATGTCATTAAATAATATATGTCAGAAAACTTGTAAAAGTTTTTTATGGTAAAGTAGTCAAGATGTTCCTTGTTCAGGCATGCTGCTTGCTTAGGATTGTTGAATAGCTGGTAAGTCCTGTCTTGCTTAGCATCAGAGCACATACATCTATCATCATAGCAATTTTTAGAAACTGAAATGGTAAACTTGATATTTACCTTCCAAGCCAAAGTTACATAAAGTCATGTTTTACTTATTATTATGGGAATAAAGCTCCTTGGGTATTTAAAAATCCAATGCTGTATTTTCCAAAGCACAATGAATGGAAAGGCTCTTATCAGTGCAGAAGGCCAAACTAGCTTCCTACAATACTTGGAAATAGAAGGAGAAGGTAAGATGAACAGGGGAAAGAGGAAAATCAGATGAGGCCATAGAAAACCCTGCCATCTGCTCTTTATCACCTATTCTGCACTCTGCTAAATCTTGGCTCTTAGGGCACCTGTTGCAGGGGCAGGCTACACCAGTGAGGTTAAGAGCAGATTATTGGAGCCTTTACTCCAGAGGCCCACTTTGGCATGTGCCAGATACTTCAGTCCCAATGGCCTCCTTGTTATTTCTTCTGTCCTTGGGCCTTTACTCAAACTCTTTCCTCCTCCAGCGACACGTTCCTCCAACCCTCAATCTTCCTCCCACTAATTAAACGTCATTCATTTCTCAATGCATGTTTCAAATGTTACTTTCATCAAGGTGTCTTTCCTGATCCTTCCCAGCAAGACATATTTATCCCTATCTGCTCAATCACTGTCTTTGTACTCACAGAAAGCACCTTGTATTGTAGTCGTTTGTGATCAATACTTATCCTAACCCACCTCCCACTTTTAGAACTCCCACTGGCAAAGAAACCATGGGTTGTCCACCTTTGTACTTTCAGTGATACCTGGGACAGTGTCTTGAGCACTTATGATGGTCAATAAATGTGCTTTTTATTGTAAGTGAGGAAAAAAAGTGTAGAAAGGTAGAAAAGAGAAATAGTCCTAGAGTGTTCCTTTCTTTGCCCCCTGAAAAGGGGAAAGAAGGCTAATTTGTAAACCCTTTTCATCTTACAGGACTCTTCCCCTGCCTGCTTTGAATATGTAATTCGGATTATTTTTCTTGCATTTTCCTTCAATTAGTTGTGATCCTGCCCAGAGATGAGAATCCTTGTCTATGATGGGGTTAAGAGTGGGCATAACCTCTCTCTCTCTAACTGAGCCATCTCGACAGGTGAACTCGCTGCCCTCCCTCCTACGTGGGACCCGACTCCCAGGGGTGTAAATCTCCCTGGCAACGCAGAGTATGACTCCCGGGGATGAATGTGGACCCGGCATCGTGGGACTGAGAGTATCTTCTTGACCAAAAGGGGGATGCAAAATGAGACGAAATAGTTTCAGTGGCTGAGAGATTCCAAATGGAGTCGAGAGGTCACTCTGGTGGACATTCTTATGCACTATATAGATAACACCTCTTAGGCTTTAATGTATTGGAATAGCTAGAAGTAAATACCTGAAACTACCAAACTCCAACCCAGCAGTCTGGACTCCTGAAGACAATTATATAATAATGTAGATTACAAGGAGAGACAGTGTGATTGTGAAGACCTTGTGGATCACACCCCCTTTATCTAGTGTATGGATGAGTGGAGGAATGGGGATAAAAACTAAAGGACAAATGGGGTGGGATGGGGGGATGATTTGGGTGTTTTTTTTCACTTTTATTTTTTATTCTTGTTCTGGTTCTTTCTGATGTAAGGAAAATGTTCAGAGATAGATTGTGGTGATGAACGCATAACTATGTTATCATACTGTGGACAGTGGATTGTATATCATGGATGATTGTATGATGTGTGAATGTATTTCAATAAAACTGAATTTAATAATAAAAAAAAAAAAAAAGAGTGGGCATAAGCTGTTGTTCACCACTCAGAGAAAGAAGCATCAGGAGACCAGATTTTAGATAACCAGGATTGTTTGTTTGCATCCTACACTGACTTGCATGGTAAATTTGTGGGTCAATCTCTATATGAAGGCTTTATGTCTGGTCCTCAAAAATTATAGACTTTTTTTTTTTATCTGGAGACCCCCAAGAACAGATTCTAGGGTCCTGCAGCTTTGTAGTCCTCCCTGGGTAATGGTATGAAGCAGCCTACTTTTTTTTAAACCCCAATAAAAATATGGATTTAGGCAGCGACCAAGAAACATTACGTGTTAAGGTATTAAATGTTGCCTTGGTGTGATTACCCTCGGGATATTTTAATTTTACTCAGTAACTTAGTACTTAGCACTATAGCAAGGGTAGATTTTCCCAGCATCCCGTGTCATCCAAATACTGCTGCTGAGGCTTTTCTTTCCACACCACCATGTCTCATCAGGAGCCAGGGATCCAACCTTCTGTACTCAGAGAGATAGCGCCCCCAAACGTCCCAAACTTCTTGAAAAGGAGAGATGTCCAGAGGCGTGATGCAGTTTCCAGGAGGCTTTGACTCTTCTCCAAGGGTGGTGTAAAGTTAAGGAAAAGCTTGCCCTTGGCTTTCAGGTTTCCACCCTGGATTTTGCTGGGAAGTGTGTTCCAAGACAGCCTCCCTCCTCTTTCCCTCCATGCTGTGCACCCTGACAACCTTGGCTTCTGCTAGGTAACTCTTTTTGGTCCCCCTTTGTTACAGCATAAAGTCCAGGCTAATCCTTTCCGTTATCAAGGTCTACCTAGAAAGTATAAAATGGAATATCATCTATTCATTCTTTTCAGTTCCTTCAGTAACTTATCCAGATTTAGTCATTTTTCAGTTTTCCCAGGGAACAAGCCAGTTAGAGGTCAGGGAGCAGAGCTGGCAGACCTGGATGATAAGGTTAGTGCTCTCAGCCTAGGAAAATGAATCTTTCTCCAACCTGGGAGTCCCCAGGGCACCTCTGGGATGAATCAGACTAGAGAAAAGAGAAACAATTTTCTCTTTAGCTAGCTTGCACATGTGCCCTTCCTATAGCCATCCCCACCCCAAACACACACACGCGTAAACACACACAACCTGTCTCAGATTCTGAACTTCCCAGCCTCCAAATGCTTCTTTATGAGTCTTTCTTCCCATGCATCTCTCCCTTCTGCCACTTTCTTACAGGTCAGTGAGAAAACACAAAAACTCCCCATATCAGTGTACCTCCACCATGAAAAGAGTGACAATACCCCAGGTGTGAGACAGATAAAAGAAAAGATGGGGAGACCCAAGACAATGACCACCTTCTTCCCAGTTTTTCCTGGGGTCACTCTATTAAACCCCAAACAGCTTATGTTCAACTCTTCTTCGATAAATAAAAACTGTGCACAGAGGTGCCTTCTCATGAACATCAATAGAAGCAATTGGCTAATATCTGTGGAAGCGACAATAACCTGAAGTTCTTCAGACACCATCTCCTGGGAAATTTTCCCTGGGATGGGAGGAAGGTTAATAGATCTCTTCCCTGTCCATCTCTCCAATCTAATTCTTAAGGGATATTGGTCTGTAATGCCATTTTCTTGTGGTATCTTTATCTGGCTTTGGTATTAGGGTGATGCTGACCTCATAGAATGAGTTAGGAGGTGGTCCCTCCTCTTTAATTTTTTGGAAGAGTTTGAGAAGGATTGGTGTCAACTCTTCATTCTAACTGTATTGGAAAATATGCATATTCAAAGGAAAGAGGGTAAAGGCAGTAGCTAAGTGCGGGAATTTAGAGTCAGAAAAATTCTGGGTTGAAATTGTGATTGTTACCAGTTTTATGCCTGTGAGCAAATCACTTCAGCTTTCTCAGTATCTGTTTCCTCAAGTGAATAATGGAGATAATATCTAACTTGCCAGTGCACTGAAGAAATACATTTCCCTAGCACTGTAAGGACTCAGCAATGGCATTGTTACCAGTATTGGGTGAGAACTCAAGTCCACATGATAGTGTGTGTGAATGGCTCAGGGCAACGCCAGCAGGGACCTTTTACACTGTTGATCTGGGGATATATAAGTAAAGTCTGGGACCTTTAAAAGCCCACCTGAGGCAGAAGTTACACAGCTAGTGCACAATTCCCAGCAGCAACAATTGCATTTTCAATTTTGCCTAAGTATAAATTTGATTCCGAGTAATTATGGGGCTAGAGAAGAGGAAAGAAGCACTTTTTTTAGTATTTTTTCTGCATCAAGAGAATATAAGGATACACTGCAGAACTTAAAGGAGATACTTGAATTTGTGGTCAAATAAACACCTTGGACTTTTAAAAGAACAATCTAAAAATAGAAGGGAACTTTATTACTGGAAGTTCATGGAGGAAACGCTTATTAGAATTTCTGAGTATGTAAAGGGATATTAGGCAGAATGAGGAGGGATACTATACACATTAGATATAATTAGACATAATTGTTACCATCAAGGAGCTTCTAGGATAAAGAGCAGGAATTCTTAACCTGAGGATTATGGATAAGCCTCAGAGAGTCCATGAACCTCCAGAAACGGTATCCACCCTTGTGCATGGATCTGTGGGCAATTTCCGATCAGAAGGTCCAGAGCTTTCTTCAGATTCTCAAAGGGATCTAAAAAAAAAAGAAGTTTAAGAATCAGATCAAGACTAAATAAGCATTTAATTGTAGTAATTTTTCTGTGGAATGCTACAAAAGTACACTACTCACAGCCATCTAATTCTGGGCTTCTCAAACTGGTTTAGATAAGGGACAAGCTTAATTCTTGGCCTGCTGAATTTAAAGATAGGTTGACTCTTTCATTCCTCTGCAAACATGTGATTTTTCAATATATTTGGATTTCTCAAAAATTGTTCACAACACTTGTGCCAAGATCTATGGTTCCCTTGGTATTACATTTGGGCTGCTCTGAGACGCACAATAATTTATGATCAGCCTGCTGTGATGTGCCCTCCTCCCTGTATGACTAACAGGAAGAGATGTTTGGCAGCAACATTGCCTTAATGAATGAAAAATGCAAACCTTGCAAATCCCTCTGCATTTAAATCCCCCAGAGTCCTGATGTAGAGACACATTTCCTAAAAGCCTGTATTTCCAAGATGCAATTTATTGCCCTGGAAGATTTGTTGTGGACCACCCAAAGCACATAGGCCTTATTAAAATAGATTTTTGTCATCCAGGCAGAGACAGTGATTTTTTATTATAAATGGGAAATTTGTTGAAACGAGAAGCTTCAGTGAGAAGTGATAAGTCGCATATCATCAATGCATATTTCAGTATGCAATTTGCATACAGGGTCAGGAGAGAGGAGAATTGATCTCTCTGTCCCACATTGCTATGCTGTATTCCAAACAAGTATTTTGCAAGCAAGGTGACCTCCAGCTAATTGAACCATTGTATAAAGTTTTCTTCATAACAACAAATGTATACTGAGGGAGAAGCTACCACTGAATGCTCATGGGTAGTAGCCAGTAATTTCTCTTCATCTGTAGACTTCAACTCTGTGAGGTGAAGAATCTGGGGAAGTTCTGAATAGACAATAGCTTCTTCTTTGTTAGTATATGAAAAATATGCTTTCTAGACTGTGGGAAGACTCTTCACCCCGAGAAATGGGATTTCATTACACAATGCAGGATACAAATTATACAAAAGGTATGGAATATATTATTAAAATTCTTGAGCCCAGATGTTTTTCAGAATTTTGATTTTTTTTCAGATTTTTAAGAAGTTAATATGGTGCATAGACTGTACACCTCAGAGAGAATGGGGCAACCATAATCACACTCTGTTTTTTCCCTCTACCAACATTAAAGTGTTGCTCATGTCTCCCCTGAGGTTTGCAAGATGGGTGCAGCAGCTACAAGAATATCATTTTCATATAACAACCAAGAACAAAAAGGGAGGGACATGGGTTTTTTCTCATATCTTTCTCTTATCAAGGAGAAAAATAATTTCCTAGAAGCCTGAGGAGACTTCCCCCAGTACCATTCAGTGACCAGAACTGGGTCCCAGATTTAATCCAATACCAATCCCAGGCAAAAATACTCCTACAGTTTGTGAGAGACATATCTACCCTACTCACACTGCTGCCAAAGCTAAACAAACCCAGGTATCTCATGCAAGGAATAAGGAAGGAATAACATTGAGTAAGGCAACTAACAGCTACCACCAACTAGATTGTATCAGAGTTAAGGGCAGGGACCTAGTTGCCAGAGAAGGAGCAGCAAATACTGTCTGTGAGGCATCTGATTTAAGTCTTGACCATCCAGGACCTTAATCTGTGTGCTTCCCCCATGGAGCTGAAACTTATACTTTTACTCAGGTATACAGACTAATTTTTATTGATGTAACCAGTGGTGAATAGTGTCCTATCTTAGGATTTGATGTTAAGGCATGGTGCTTTACTCTCTGCAATACTGGGGAAGGGGAAGAAAGGGTGAGAGGAATAAAAAAGTGGGAAATGGGGCAAGAAAGAGACAAGTTATAGACTAGACCAGGAGTCAGCAAATTATGGTGTGCGGGCCAAATTCAGCCTTTGTAAATAAAAATTTATCAGTAAATAGTCATGCCCTTTCATTTACATATTGCCTATGGCTACTTGCATGCTACAACATTATTGTTGATTGACTGCAACAAAGACCTATGGCCTGCAAACCTATGTTCTAAAATGTTTACAATTCGGCCCTTTACAGAAAATGTTTGCTGACCTCTTAGCTAGACCAACCCACCAAAGCATGATGATAACAGAACAAATGTAAGAGCATGCTCAACTTTATTCTCAGGTCAGGGGAATGGCTGGCCCAGGAAAGTCCCAAAGGAAGGAACAGAAATCTCAAGAAATGGACTAGCATGGCCACAGTGAATCTACGATAAGTGTCCTAAAGATTCTACCACTCTCATGGCCAAGCCTCTAGGAAGAAGGAAATAGTCTGTGCAAGGCTAGATTCCAGATCTTATATCAGGACTAGAAGATTAAACAGATGATTCCGATAGGAACATAAAATAAAAGCCGAAGTTCTAACTGGACCTATAAACCAGAGCTGGGGGGAAGATGTGTTTGTGTCTGAAAATAAATTCAGAAATTTGAAGGCAAAACCCCCATAATTAAGGTCAGTGCATCAGACGAACAAACTACAAATTGGGGGAACTTAGTCGTCAACACAGATTTGCAGCACAGAGCCAGAACTGGGGTATTAGATTTAGGAGAAACCCGCAAGAGACTTTAACCCTTCACCAGTTTGAGGGGAGCCTGGGACTACTGAAAGGATTCCTGCTTCCTGCTTAGAGTTAGAACTGTTTTGGGGAGGGGCTGGAACTAAGCCAACATGAGGAGAGACCAGCAGCTCATCTGAGAGACACTGGAGTCAGTGGAGTTGGGGAACGTCTCGGTGCTAAATACAACTATTTCCATTTAGGGGATAATTACTTGCAACTGCTCTAGAATTGCTACCCTCTACCTTAGATAGTACTAAAAAAAACCCACATTATTTTCCAACTCCTTTTTCAAGATTCCCTTCTATTTGTTTAAGTACAAATATATCAGCTACACTCCCCTTCCCTACATTTAATGATGTTGAAAAATGATGCAAGATCATATTTTAGGTAATGTGTGTGCCAGAAGATGGCAGCAGCAGGGTGGGCAGCATGAGGAATCCGGAGGAGCGGTGAGTCTCATTGAAACGGGCTGCCATGGCCCTCCACAACCCGCAGACATGAGACACATTGGATGATACTATGCATATGGAGCATCGGTCCCGAGCCTGTCATTTTGGGAGGTTTTAGCCCAGATGAGTTCAATCAGTTCTTTGTGACTCCTTGCTCTTCAGTTGATCTTCCTTCATACAACAGAACAGTTTTGTGTGGTACGTGGGCTACAGATGAACTACATGATGGACCAGAATATCAGAGAACTGGGTTTGGTATTAATGAAGTAATAGAACCCAATCACACTTTGTCAAGAACCCCCAAATACACTATTTCAAACACACTGAATCCTCAGGCCCCTGAATTTATTCTTGGTTGCACACCTCTCAAGAAAACTGCTGATGACATAGATAAAGAAGCAAAATACAACTCCATCAAACGCCAGTGCCCAGACTGTACCCTTCCCTTGGATAGCAGTTCTCACATGGATGCTGAAGTTTTGGAAAATGATGGTGTCTCAGATGGTCTTGGACAAAGGGAACATAGAAAGAGGGAAAAACGACAACCTGGCTATTACAATTACTTGCAGGATGGCAGTGATGGGAGTGTCCCCATTGAAGCCCTGGTCAACGGGCATGCCAGTTCAGCAGTCCTAAACAGTGCAATTCCGAAGGATGCCGAGTTTATGGGTGGCATGCCATTGGTCACATCCAGGACTTGTAACAGCCCTCAGAGCTCCATGGACTGTGTCAGTGACACCACGCCTGATGGCTTTTTCCCCAGAGCACTCACCAACAATGCCAGGACTGTGGGGCAGCCCAAGACTTGCCACCTTACTGACTTTGAGCGGTTATGCCTCCCTGCAGAGGCTGGCAGAGACAGCCTTGTAAGGACAGCTGCGGCTCAGCCTTGTGTTGGCACTGATACTACTGAAAACCTTGGCCTTGCTAATAGACAAATTCTTGAATCCTTCAATGAAGGCTCAGCTGCCAACGGGGTAGAATTGAACCTGCTGGAGAGCACCAACTCAGACCCAGCTGAATCAGAGAGTATTTTATCACCTGCTGACCCCGTGGCCTCAGCGGCAGGCTTCCTTCCTCTCAGCCAGCCTGCTAGGCCATGGGCTAGCCTTTTTCATGATTTTAAGCCCTCTTCTTCCTCACGTGTGGCTTATGTGGAAGATAAGTATTCCCCTCCTGCACATATTCCCTGCTCTCTGAAAAGCAGGTCAAAGTCAAAGAAAAGCTCATTCCAATTTCAGAGGATCATGTAGCATAAGATTGAAGAATTACTGGAGAATGTCTCTAATACATAAACCAGTGTCATTGCAACCAGTGATCAATAAAGGCACCTGGTGCTACATCAATGCCATGTTGTAGCCATTGGTTTTTTGCCACCCAATGTATTACCTGATGAGGTTTATTACTCTGTATTCAAAAGTGCAACAGTCTTGTATGTCAACCCCTGTGACAAATAGCTTTGTTCGCCTAATGAATGAGTTTACTAATATGACAGTACCTCCAAATCCCAGACAAGTTCCTGGGGATAAAACCACGAGGGACAGCCACCCTAGAGTTGTCTTTGAACCCACATATATTTATAGACTCCTGTCTGTTATCAAATCAAGCCTGAATGAAAAGGACTGATGAGAAGATGCTGAGGAATGCTTAGGCTTTATTCTAATGGACTTCATGAAGAGAGGAACCTGAAGACACTTCTCTCACCAAATAATGAAAAGCTTACTGTTTCTAATGTACCCAAAAGCCACTTGGTAAACAAAGAAGAATGGGAAGAACAAGGCAAAGGAAGCAAGGACAAATGGGAACAAGTGGGCCCCAGGAATGACTTCAATCATTCGCCAGATGGATTTTGTTCAGATCCCAATCATTGGCATTTTTGGTGGACACATCAGGTCTGTGGTTTACCAGCAGAGTTCAAAAGAATCTGCCACTTTGTCACTGTTTTTCATGTTGCAGTTGGCTATCCAGTCTGACAAGATATGTGCAGTTCAGGATGCATGGGAGAGCTTAGTGGCAAGAGATTCTGCCCAAGGTTATACCACAAAAACCAAACAAGAGGTTAAGAGTGACTCTGGAAAAACTCCTTCCATTCTTGTGTTACATCTTAAACTATTTATTTATAGTTTCTGACTTCTGGTTGAAGTCAGAAGCTCATCAGAAATATTGAATATCCCATGGACTTGGAAATTATTAAAGTATTACTTTCTCCAGAAATTCAAAATAAGAATTTTAAATGCCACGGAACCTATAGGCTCTTTGCAGTGGTCTACGAACATGGCAACAGTGCGACGGGTGGTCATTACACCACAATTGCCTTCCAGATTGGTCTCAACGGCTGGTTGCACATTGATGACCAGACGGTCAAGGTGATCAGCCAGAACCAGGTGGTGAAGCCAGCCACCAGGTGCACAGCCTACCTCCCAAACTACCGCCACATGGACCTGCTGTAACCTGGCCTGGGTGCGTGTGCCATATGCTCGCTTGTACAATGCCAATGCTCACAAACTTTCTTCCTCTCTTTAGTGGCTCTTTAGAGATAATCTTTTTCTCCCTTTTGCAAAAATGGGCTAGAATGGAAAAGAGGCTCCTTGGCTTTGTGTACGGCATAGTTTATGTTGACTTTTAACATCCAAATCAGAATTGTTTGGTTGAAATAGACTGTTGCTTGATTTAAGAAGATACACAAAAGCCCATATTTCTAAAATAATGCTGATTCCTAAGATAAGAAAGGGGAATTTGCATTTGATTCCCAGTTTAACTGCTTAGTAGAATAAATCCTGTACCAGCAACAACACCTGTAAATTTGTGAAAATGAAATTTACCTTTCCTTAAAAAATAAAATGTTTTAATCTATCATGCTTTCCTCCTCCCCCACCCTTTAGTCTCTGATAAATGATAAAAATACACCCAGTTATCAGAAGACAAACAGTTTTTATTTCAAAATGCATAAATTGATTAATTAACACAAAAAATAAGTTGCTGGTTCCTAGCAAGAATTTTTAATAATTGTGTGATGAGAAACTGCTATGTACACATTGCAGATCAAATATTTGGAGTTAAGATGTTAGTCTACATATATGAGTTGTAACTTTGTTGTCATTCAGAGATTTCAAATTACACTCATGCTTCTGTGTGCATAGTGAAAAATGGGCAAAATAATGAAAATGTATATTTCCTTAAGTAGGCTCTGTTTGATTATGCTCTCTGCTCTTCTCTAATGCTGCATCTCTAATTGGACACAGTTCAGTGATATCTAGGAGTACAAAGTCACCCGTCAATAAAAATCACAAAGTTGATTTTTAAAAAAGATTATATTTTAAGTTAATGTTTCCTGATGGCAGCTGGAAAGGCACCTCAATATCAATATTAAAATACTTAAAATTGCATTGTAAGATAGGCTTTCTATAGACAATGAATCTGTCCACAGTGTAAGAATTCTAACAGTGCTATCAAAGCAGGGGAGGGTTCCCTTCTGGGATGCAGCATCCTCATCTTTTCCTGTCCTTCCGCTGTTGAGATCTCATGTAAGAGCTTCCTTGACCCCTGGAGATTTACGGAAACTTTGTTTGAACTCCCAGAAATGTGGCTTATGCAATTCCAGGGCCTCCTAGCATTTTCCCCAAGAATTCCTAGCTTCTTAACCTAATGGTCCCTTCTATCTTTGCTCCTGCGTCTGCTCCAATAATCTGGGTTTCATCACCCACCAGCCTGGGCTCAAAGCTCTGTCCTTGGCCCACGTGGGTTTACCATTTAGGGATATCCAGAGCAGTAATGGCAAATCTCCATACTGCAGCCTCTGTCTTCCTACCGCCTCTCCCTCTCACTTTGCCTTCAGGGAGTATGAGCTAGGCCCCTGGCCAGAACCTCAAAAGCCTCTGGAGTTCTGGGAAGGAAAATTTCTCCATTTCATTTCACTTATCATAATGCTTTATCCTGGGGTGTACGTTGCTGCTTAGTTTTGTGCTTACAGGCCTTTGTACACTGACAACACAAGAGAACAGGAAGGACATGTAGGTGTTAACAGATAAGAGATGGAAAGAAAAGAAAGGCTAAGGCCTTTTCCTTAATTCATGGCTTCTGTGGTATAGTGCATTGTCTTGACTGTGACATATGTGGCTGATTTTCAAGCTTTCCTTAGAATAAACACTTGGTATGATCAGGTTATCATGATCTTGAAACCAAAAGGCTAGTCCAAGATGCCTACTTATTAGTTTTCAATGAGATGTAGTTGCCAATCATATTAAAATACACAGATCATCTCTAAACAAAAGTTCATTTTTTCCTCTTCTAAAGACAAAGTGAGTTAATGTAATGAGATATGTTATGATCTGGATTACTGATAAATATCAAATCAGGGTAATTGCAAGTAGCACACCCTGGTTACAGCAATTAAAAGCACAAACTCTAGAGCCAGATGGAATTGCTGGGTCTGAATCACAGCTTTGCTATTTACTGGCTGTACAACCTTGGGCAAGTTCCATAACCCTCAGTTTCTTCTTCTGTAAAATGAAGATAATAATGCTTAACTCATGGGATTCTTATAAGAATTATATGAGCTAACACATGTCAAGTGCTTGGCATAATGCCCACCGCCTAGTAAACTCTCCACGGGTTACCTTGTAGTTTAAGATCTTCTCTCTAGGCCAAGGGGTTGGGGGAAGGGGTGTGCCAGCTGATGTCAGTAAGGAATTGTGTTTGGTTGCTGCTAACAGGGATTGGCAACAACAGTGGTTTAAACAAAACAGAGGTTCTTTTCTCTCTCTCTGTCTGTCAGGAGGAGGAGGGGAGAGGAGGAGGAGGAGAGCACTGGTGAGCAGCCTAGGGCAGGTATGGTGACTCATCATCATCAGGGACCCAGAATCCTTTTGCTTCTGTGCTCAGGCCTCCTTATCATGTGGTTTCCTTCCTCAAGGTCACTTTATGATAAAATGTGAAGCTTCAAAATTACATCTGCATCACAGGCAGTTGTATGTTCCCTGTAAGTCTCAACCAAAAACTTCTGTTCACTTTTCATCAGCCAGAACAGAGTCCAAGGGCCACACCCAGCTGCAAAATTGTCAGGAAAAGGTAGCCTTTAAGTTGTGCACTTGGCTTCCCCAAATAAAACTTGAGTTCTCATTAAGGAAGAAGGGGAGAATGGGTTTTGATAGCAGTTACTACTACTGTCTTTGGAACAAGAGCTTTTCTCTTTTCCCACCTTAATCTTCACACAAGAAAGGGACTATATAGGAGCTAAAAGTGTTGTGAAGTCCATGGAGACAGAAAGGTCACAAAGAGAGGTCAAAGCGCTGAATCTGGGACTCTGGCCAGGATTCCTTTGGCATAACAACACAAGGTTATTTCTAGAGACAGAGGAGGAAGGAAATGAAGGCCCCAAAGGACAGGGGTCTTATCATTTTAAAGAATAGAATTTGAACAAGACTTAGTATCACTGCCCGCTATGAGTGGGAACCAATGAAATAAGTGATATAAAATGAACCTTGGACAAGGAAACCTGGGTCCAAGAATTGGCTCTACTGCTTCCTAAGTGTGGGGCTCTGAACAAGTCACTCTCCTCCCAATGGAAGAAAGGAAAAGGGAAGTAATATTTGAGTGCCATATGCTGTTTTACCTTCCCAGATTAACAACCAGTGTGGTAGATGTTCTTAACCCTCAGAGTATACAAAAATAAACTGAGGAACAGAGATGTTAGATAAGTTGCCTAGGGTCGATCAGTGGAAGTAGCAGAGATAAGGTCCATCTCATTTGGTGGTCTCAGCTATTATCCATTGTTATAGACCCTGGATGAGGCAAAAATGAGCCTGACCCATTAGGAGATGAAGGCACTGAGGCTCAGAAAGGTCAACTGAATTGGCCAAGACCCAGGAATTCTGACTCCATCATTTTTGCTCAGCATCCACTCTCTCTCTTGCAGGGGTGTTTTCTCAGGCATCATTTTGGTTGTTGATGTTGATGACAATGATGATGATGATGATGCCTTTGCTGTTATTCATTCTCTTGAGAAAAAAAGGAGGTTTAATGATCAACTGTCATTAGAAAACACAGCACATTATATCCTCTTCCTAGAAACTCTAAGTGTACAAACTCCTGTTGTAAAGAAACATGTATAACTTAATCTATCATGTGTTTTAATATTTCCTGTTTCAGTAAATGTTATCTTATTGTCTTCCATCCGGTTATCCATATCAGAAACTGTCAGGAACCACCAGCCCACTCCCCATTCCACTCTCCACCCCCCAAATACACATACTTTTTCTGTTCATTTCTGCAGCCTCAACTGCCATCCAGGTTCAAATTATTATTGTCTTTCCATAGTAGCCTCCTGATTAGATTTACCTGCTTCTGTTCTTGGCCCTTTAATTCATACTGTAGCTAGGATAATCTCAGCATGTAAATCATCTCCCTATGCAAAATCAGATGCAAAGTCCAAAACCCCTAAGGTGGTCCAGACCCCTTCTCCAGCCTAAACCCCCTGTAATGCTACACTCTGGTCACATGGAAATCTTTTCAGTGCTTCAGATGTTCAACATCATCCCTCCTCCCAGTCTTTGCATGTACCGTTCCCTGCTTGGCACATTCTCCTTTACCTCCTCGTCTGACAATCTCCAACTCATCCTTCAGGTCTGAACTGAAAAATCCTTTCTCTCAAACAGGGCCTTTCCTTAACATTACCGTATACCCTTAATACTTCTCCTGTCACAGCATTCATTGCTAGAAATGTCTTTTTAAAATATCTTCCTTCCAAATCTGAGTGAGAGCTACATCCATTATTTATCGCTCAAGTTCCCACTTCCAAAACAAAAACCGGATCATACTAAACACCTAAGAAACATTTGAGAGAATTCATGAATTTTGTTTTAACTCATTTGATCATAGAAGACTTTCTTTGTTTATGAGTATGTTTGTATGTTTGTATTTATACAAATCTAACTCACTTTAGGAAATACTGCTCTACATATTAAAAAGAGAAATATTATATGCTACCACTAATGTGAACATTGAAAAATGTAAAACAAATGGTTTATAATGTAGAATGTAGGGGAACTAGTGATAGAGAGCAATTAAGGAAGGGGGAATGATAATCGAATAAGAACAGATAAGCTATCGTGGGTAAATTTAACGTTCTGGGAATGCCCAGGAATGACTATGGTCTGTTAATTTCTGATGGGTATAGTAGGAACAAGTTCACAGAAATGTTGCTGTATTAGGTTGCTTTCTTGGGGTAGAGTAGGAACGTGTTGGAAGTAAAGTAGTTATCTTTAAAAAAAAAAAAAAATCATCCCTGACTTTTTTTCTTCCTGCAATTTTATTGAGATATAGTCACATACCATACAATCATCCAAAGTGTAAAATCAACTGTTTACAGTATCATTATACAGTTGTGCATTCATTGCCACAATTTTTGAACATTTTCTTTACTCTAAAAAAAATAATTAAAAGAATAAAAGTAAAAGTAAAAGTAAAAAAGAACACTAAAAAAAAAAAAAAAAGATTGATCTTGCTTGGTATCTAAGGCTCTCCAGAATCTTCCAGGCTTCTTATCAATGGTCCCTAGTCTCACCTTCCTGCACCTGGGCCTTTGAGGACTTCATTCTTCTCCACCTGGAATGTAAGATTCTAACCTCATATCTGCCCAACTACAACCACCCATCAAAGCTCAGCTCAGATTCTACCTCTTCCTCCATGGAGCCTGCCCTGCCCCCACAGCTAATGCTAATTTCTCCCTTCTCTGAACGCTTTCTATAGCACTACAGGTCCATACCAGTAATTTAGCATTTAGTCCTCATTGTTATTTTAGAATTGTGTGGAAATTTGTTTTTCAAATATTAACCACTGTTTTCTCCTTGGGTCTTCTCTTTCCATTCCTCTTCCTACCGTATTTAAGCACATAGACTTGAGCTCTGGCCACAGGGAAGGAAGCAGGGGAAAAACAATACAAAACAAAACAAAAACTACCTCTGGCTTGTGTCCCATCAGCCTAAATTTCTAAAGCAATTTAAAGAATTAGGTTAAAGAGAGAAAGAGTCTAGCATAAGATTCCCCCAGATTGGATGCAGAAAGGAGTGATAAAGGAGAGGTGCTGAGCACATTGATATAGTGGATCTCAGAGAGTGTGTTCCTCAAATGCATTGAGGTAGAATCCTGGAGAGGTCACAAAACCTCTGAGAGGCATGGGGACTGAAAGCAATGGGCATCCGTATGACACTTAGTGGACAGAACATTAGGGAGACAGAAAGACCCCAGAGAGGTTGTCCGTAAGATGTGACTGAACAAATAAGGACATGGACATCACAAAGATGCAACCTTGGCTTAGCAAGAAGACAGCAGATTAATTCCTGGGCCTTTAGGCATAGCATGGGAGCATCTGAGAGGTGTGTAGGACCTATAGGGGCCATGGAGACACTTTGGGGAATGAAGGACATCTTAGTGGCAATTTGCATGCAAACTAGAGCTGTGGATGCCCAAAGACAAATCATTCAAGGAGTAGATGGGTCCTATCCCAACATTTTAGTACTATTTACACTCCCAAGAATTTAGACAACCTGGAGATTAACCCTACTAGACTACAAGCTCCTTGATGGAAGACATTTTTATAAATTCTTCTTGGTTCTCCCCACACTTGGCCTAGGATGTTGTCTTTTACAAGGAAGGTAAAGAGTAACTGAATAAATCGTATTCCCTAGAAGGAATTCCAAATATCAAATTTTAGTCTCCAAGAAGAACATATTTCTCTAAGCCAACCCAGTAATGCCCAGAAATCTAGGTTATGGCACATTGAATCTGGGAACTCAGGAAAAAACTACTTCATACTGCTGTGGAGAGAAAAGAATACGTTAGTGTTGAGATGGCCCACAGGTTACTCTGTGGGGCAGGGGTTGGTGGATGGGTGTCTGGGGACCACTTCTCATTGCTTCGTGTCCCAAAGTTCCTTCTCCCATGGGCACCAGAGGAGGTGGACCAAGTCTCGTCATGGAGTTTTCTTTATCTTTCCATATTGATGATAATGCATGAGCTTTTTTTTTTTAATCAATTTACTTATTTTTTTTTACTTAGGTACCTATATGCAGGGATAAAAGAAAAGGAAAAAAGAAGAATACTTATATCTTTGTTGGAACACATTAGCCCTTAACTCTAAATAACCTTAGCAAATTTTAAAAAAGAAATCCTGAGAAACCATGACCAAGTTGTAATAGTTTCATACGCCACTAAAAAATAGTAGATATTTGTGTAATGATTGCATGAAAAATCTTAAGGTACAAAATAATAGGATTATAAAGCCTTGACTAGAAAGCAATGCAACTTTTGGAAATCAAAAATGGTGGACAAACCTTAAATTTGTTAACTTTTTATTGATTCCAAGCAGCTAATTGTAATAAATTAATAACTATGGTTATTTTTGTTTGTTTGTTTTTTCTCTGTTCATCACCAACTTCAAGTTTTTTGTCAAACAACTAACAATCAGAAGATCATTAGTCAATTATCCAGGAATGTAAAGGTATATTTATTTTCAGGTAACTAAATCAAGGTTTTCAATGAGGAGATCTCCAGATTTAGAACTTCATAAAAAGAAAAGAAAACCTACAGTGAAACATGTGACTAAACCATTATCTGCAACTGTGCAAAAGAACTTTTACAGTGAACACAGATATTTGGTTCAGGTAACCATACTCTTTAAACCAGGAGGATTTAAAGTCTGGGGTGAAATAGCTGGCACTTAAAAGCATCTCCATTGTAGCAAAACACATCAGGATCTCTTGTGGGCACTTCCTCAGACTTGTACTTTGGATTCTGGTTACTATTTAGATTTGGCATCTCCTTCTGTCTCATAATTTCTGACCTCAGCCCTTTGTAATTCTTCTTTCACAAGCCTGGTATTAGAATTTCATAGCTTACCTATGGCTTGTCTGGTAAATGACTTACACCCATATAGTGGGATTATGCTCCAACCAGACAGTTCTACTCACCATTTCCCATGAACAGAATTCAATTTCTTGTCTTTAAGCCTTGTTTATGCTTGGAGTGCTCTCAGGTCCCCATTTCTGCCTATGGAACTCAGGCAGTTCTACATTATGAAAACTTTGCCACAACATGTAATGGCTAAGACTGGGCATTTGTAGATGTAACTCAAGAGATCCACCTGTAACGTATGACTGAAGAGTTTTGGGAAACTGTAGCATTCAGTCAAGATGTCCTGGTGTATCCTCTGAGAGATGAGACTGGGATGGATTGTGTAATTATCAAGCTGAATCCTACTCGATTGCATTATACCTCTAAGTGGGAAAAGATGAATACTAGCAAAAGTAGAATGGTTTACCTGGAGAATAGGAGAGAAAAGCCAGAAGTTGTACATATCTCTCAGAAACTTTCTAGAGGGAGACCCTGACTGTTGTGGACACAGATATATTCCTCAGAAAGGAAGGATCTGATATGATGAAGGATGTACGGTCAGATTAAATACCCCCTCTCTTTACTTGATTCTGGGTTTGCCATGCAGCCTTCTGATTCCTAATACAGCCCAAATACCAGAAAGGAAGGGCCCAGGTGGAAGCCATGGATATTCTGGGACCTGCAAAAGAATATCATCCATCAGTCTCTTTACTACTAATTTTTGTATTGTTTTCCGTCTACCAAATTGGGTGCCAGGTATTTTACATATAACATTATAACAAATACAACAAAACTAGGATGTAGATAGTAATGCCCTCATTTCTTGGATGTGGAAGCTGTACTTCAAAGAGGTTAAGTTTTTTGACCAAGGACTCAAGTTCATAAATGGCAGAGACAAGATGTGAATACAGGTCTGACTCAGAAGCTGTCCTTTTTCTAGTAAGCCATCCTACCCTTAATGGGTTTGCTTTTCATAGTCAATATCTGATTTTGAACAATGCTGGTGTTAAGATAAAGTCAGGCTTTCCCGCTTGCCAACGCTGTGACCCTGGAATGTGATGGCTTCTCCAAGGAAATGACATAGTGTGCAGTCCTTTATGGACATCCTGATATTTGGCCCCACATACATACCCCTCTGTCTTACCAAGACCCTCCAATATCCAAGCCACCTTACAGGCCCAACACACTAGCCAAACTGCAGTTCTCGATATTATCTGAATCTGTCCCATGCCTTCTCACTTTGATGCTTTTGCTTCCTCAAATCCCCCCACCTCAAAAATCCACTCACTTCGATCTATTGAAATACTAGGGATTCCTTCCATGTATCTTTCTTCTGTCCCCTTGACAAAGTGACATCTCCCTCTTCTAAGTTCCTTCAGACATTAAGTATCATTTGCTTGCATAATATCCTCACCCATGAAACTGACAAATCATGGAATATACCAAAGCACAGGAAAAGGGCAGCTGAGTCTTAATATTCAAACCTACATGAGCCAGTCCTTGATGCAGTAAATCTTTTTGATTTTAGACATTCTAGTAGGTATATACTGGTATACTGGTATCTGATTGTGATTTTAATTTTCACCTCCCTAATAACTAATGATGTTGAACACATATTTTCTATTTTGGATTATAATTTATATACCTGGCTTATCTTCTGTGCTTCAAGGATCAGGCCTGATATATATTTGTACGTAGTGCAGTAATTTAATGTAGCACATGACCAAAAATATTTATTCAGTGAATGTAAAAAAATGATTAAGAAATATCACTTATAAAAGGCACAGTGGCAATTTATTTTAAGTAATTGGAATATATTTTAGACATCCATAAAATATAGACAGTTTTGGATTGCTACAAAGGTATTCCAAAAACAAAACACACCTTAAGTATATGATGTAATCTAAAGTATATATGTTTTGCTTTTATAAAAAGAAACATAAGATTATAGACTATAAGACATATGAGATAGTCTTATTGCTGTACTTATTAGTGATCACACTGTTACTCATCACATTGTGTATTTCTTATTAAAGAAAATTTCAAGCACTTGGACAATGTCATCACTGTCAAGAAACTATTGATCCCAAGGTGGCAGATAGGACTGTGAGAAAGCACACAAGCCTACATGAACTATCTCAGGGTATGGAAAAATTTATAGACATGATGATAGACCCCCATGGGAAACTGAGAAATCATGGAATATACCAAAGCATAGGAAAAGGGCAGCCGAGTCTTAATATTCAAACCTACATGAGCCAGTCCATGAAATCTGCCACTTGCAAAATCCTAAAGACAATTATTGCAACAGAATATTTTAGCTTATATTTGGAATCCATACAGCAATCTCTAAAAAGTGAGTGCGAGTTCCCCAAGAATGCTATAACTTTAAGCCAAAGTTATAACATTCCTTTTTTGATAAAATCACTTGGGATAGATAGTATTGTGCAATTTGGACTTCAGTTAGAGGTTTGATATACTTGTGGACAAGTTAGAGAAGTGAGATCATGCATTGATTATTAAAACAACAGCAAACAATGTGGGTTGGCAGTAATATGGTTGGGTAGATTTATAGGTCTAGCAATATCTAGTTCTTTAGCATCTTTGAATGTTTCTATAAAACAACTTGTAGGAAGAAATGAGGTGTGTGTACCCCACACACTCAGGGAGAGCACTACTCCACAGTGGCCAGGCTGGTGAGGCCAGTGCAGTCAACAGTGATCACACACTCAAGTTCAGAAGAGCAGCTCTGGGCCAAGTCCCCTGTCAATATAAATTGGTTCCTCACTCCCCACCATCTGGGTTACTGAAATCTGCCTCTACTTGGTTTACAAATCAGCTTTGCTCCTGGCCTACAGATTTCTGACATCTCCTAAAATCCTTCTCAGTGCCTTTTCACAAGAATGCCTGTTGCCAGCTCAGCTGTCTGACCACAATCCAGTCTTCCAGATATTGGGCAAGATCTGATGCCCAGTGGAGACTCCTGTCACTGACTGGGCACGCTCCCAGACTTGATTTCTGACAAGCCTTGTCATGCTAGGGTGCTATAGAGATAAATTTTAAAATCTGAGGATGACACAAAGCTAGGAGTGAGGAATAATAAAATGGAGAGAATTGAGAAGTTGAAAGACTGGATCAAGAGCAACAAAATGAAATTTAACTATCTTGAGTTTGTGCTCTAGATACAAATCCATAAATACAGATGATGGGAAAAATGACTATTCCATGTGAAAAGACTTGGATTTTTTTGTTGATTGTAAGTTCAGCATAATGTGACTTAGGTGCTCTAAAAGCTAATCCTCCTGTGGGCTGCATTAATAGGATAGTGTTCAAATTACACAGAGCAATAATCTCACTATAGCTTCCTTCAGCTGGTCAGGCAACAGTCGACTGCTCAGTTGTCACCTCCGTTTTGCAAGAGGGTCATGAACAGTCACAGACAGCTCAAGGAAAGTAGACCAGGGCAGAAGGATCTGGGCCCTCCATTGCACAAGTAATTGTTGGGACAATTGTTTAGCCAGAGCAGTGCCTCTATATCAGTTAAGACTCTTGGTTCAACAGAAAATTCAGCTGGTTTAGGCAAATAGGGGGCACAAGCCCTAATGATGAGGGCAAGTCTGCCATTCAGATGAGCTGCATAGGTGTGGCTGACTCAGTTATTTACCTCCGGCATCTGCTCTGATTTGTTGGTTCCCATAGAGCACTGGCTTTAAATATTTTGAATATCACCCTTGGAAACAGGAGTGTCTCATAGAATCCAAGGGTAGGAATAGAGCTGAACTTTAGGAAGGGCTAGAGCCAGGAAATGGAATGTCACTGGGAAGACTGGCAGTAGTGACTCTCCATCTCTCCCCTCTGCTTCGTTTTTCTTGGTCTGTGTGACAGCCTTCTTCAATGCTTAGTCTGCTTGCCAAAGGCTGGATTTCTCTTGATGTCAATCCCAGTTTCCCAATAGAAGGGATTCTGCTTGGTATAGCATGGGTCAAGCACCTACACCATCCTTATTATCTATGGTCAAGAGGGTGAAGTCGTGTTAGACAAACATGGATGCTAGGAACCCATACCTGCAAATACAGACTCCGATGATTAATGAAAGCATTCTCCAGCAGGCAAATGCCCCAAAAGTTTCTAAATGTTTCTTAATCTTCTCTGGTATCCTAGGCTCCTATGAGAATTTAGAGAAACTTATGTTTTCTCTCCACAGAAGAATGCACACACAGTTTTAACCTTGAAATGTATCCATTGATGCCAAAATAAGAAACTCTGACCAAGAGAAGGAAATATTTAAGGGAGAAAATATGAATATCTGTCTTCAATTAGCTCAGACTTGTTGGGGAAGGGAATTAAAATGTGTGAATACATGCATAATGAAAATATGAGATTGCTATAAAGAAAATGAAAATATGATTCTCTCCAAAGGTAAATATAATAAGTGCTTCTTACTTTTTTTTGGTTGTTTTTTGTGTGTGTGTGTGTGTGTTTCCCAATTATTATACTACAAACATCTATGGTAACTTTTATAAATGGATAAGGCTTCTTTTTTTAAAAGAAAAGTAAATAAAATTTTTTTCAACTTCTCCAGTGGAAGAAATTGGCAAAGACACAGATTTTGACTCAACAGATAGATAGGTTGTCTTAGGGATGATCACTATGCTCCTGAGAGTCCTTTGCTCTCCTATAGTCTGTTCTCAAAACAGAAGCCAGAGTGAATCTTATTCTGTGTGGTAAGTTGGAGAATGTATGTCCACTCAAAACTCTGCAGTGGCTCCCCATCTCACTCAGTCTGAGAAACAAAGTCCCTGCTGTGGCTACCAGGCTCCAAATGACCTGGCCCTTGTTATGCCTCCTAACTCATCTCCTGCAACTCCTCCTCCAGCTCATTCTGCTCTTCTCTGCTCCTTAAACTCCATCACTTCCTTTAGTCTCTGCAAATGGCATGTTCTCAGTGAGGCTCACCCTATTTTAAATTGTATCCCCCTACCACACATCTGTTACTGGCTATGTCCCTTATTCTGCTCAGTTTTTCCCCTATACTACTTACCACCTTCTAACATGCTTTGCAAATTACTCTTTGATATTCTTGTTTATTATCTGTTTCTCCTCACTTGAACATAAGCTCCAGGAAGTCAGGGGCATTAGTCTTTTCAATTTTTGTCTAGTTTGCTGAATCCCAGGCACCCAGAACACAGCCTGGTTCATAGTACTTATTCAATACATGCTTGTTGGGGGGAGGGGAGGAGAAATGGGAAAAGGAAGGGAAGAATGGAGGGAAGAAAGATGAAGTGGCCAAGCAGAGACAGAGTGGCTCTCTTATAGAAGGAATTACTGCAATGGGGGAGAGGTTTGGCTTGGACACTTTTGAAGTTTCATCAAAAATCTAAGATTCTACTATGACAGGACTTTACCCTTCTGCCACCATAGCACAGATTTTTACTCAGATTTATTACTTGCCAGATGTCTTAGATAGGAAGAATTTAGATGCAAGGAAGAGAGCCCATTCAGGTTACGTTAAATAAAAAGGGAGGTTTTTATTTAAGTTAACTCATGGAATCTGATGGGTTCTAAGGACAGGAACTCCAGCTGCGCCCCCAGAGACTGAAACCAGGAGGGTCTCACTGTCTTTCTGGTGCTTCGTGAGCATTCAGGTCTCTTTCCCTCAGCAGACATCTCTATTTCTCCTTACTGGAGAGATATAAGACCTCCCAGCTCCAGGGTCCATCACTACCTACTACAGTCTCTGTCCCAGTTTCAAATTCTGCAAGAGCTAATCTGATTGCTTTAGCACAGTTTAACAATTATGTTCTCGGTGAGAAACAACAGCAGCAGGGAGCACAACCATTACCAAAAGATCCACCTTGTTGGGCTCAGGAAGGGAGGCAGTTCTCAGAGAAGAAGCTCATGGGCTGAACAGGCAAATTGGCCAGCACGCCAAAGTATCGCCCATTGGAATCTAGCGCATTAACATCCTGAACAATCCAATTTCATTTCCCAAGCAATTTCCTGTCTGGAAGAGGTTGCTGATTTCTTTGAAGCTAAAATAGGCATATCCCTCACTTATAAAAATAATAAACAGCTTTCTGAGAAATGTCTGAGGAAACTTCTCTACCACCTGGAAAAGCACAATGAGAAGATTCATCTCCCACAATAGGAGCAGCAGAGACTTTACTCTGAAACAGAGCTGATGTTATGATGCAAAATTCTGCCCCATGATCATGGATGTATGATAATTTTTAAAAAAATTATTACAAATAAGCATTTTTATTGAAGGAAAATATACAGAAATGTGCACAATTCATAAGTGTTCAGCTAGAGGAATTTTCAAAGTAAACACACCTGGGCAATCAGCTCCCAGGTTGAGAAATCAACATTCCTATCTACTAGAAGCAATCTCCCAACCCTTGCCCCCAAGGCAATCACTCTCTTGACTTCCACAGATTAGTTTTATCTCTATTTTTAAAAACTTTATGTAAATGAAATTTTTGTTCCTGCCTTGTTTCACCCAATGTCATATTTGAGATATTCATGTTCATTTTGTATTGGTGATTTCCGTTCATTCTTATTGCTCTCATTCTTATTGCTCCATTTTAGGACTATATAACAATGTATTTATGCATTCATTTTTTTGATAAACTTTTCTGTTACTTCTGGCTTTAGATATTATAAATACTGCTTCTGTGAACATTTTTGTCCACATTTCTAGTGAACATATTCCCACATTTATGCTGGGTGTATATCTACACTTAGTTTCAGCCAAAAGGCCGAGACATGCATATCTAAGAATGAAATTGCTGGGTTTTGCTTTTCTAGAATTTCATATAAATGACATTTTAGTCTGACTTCTTATACTTAAAGTGTATTTAAGATTCATCCATGTTATTGGCTGAACACATAGCTTCTTCTTTTTTAATGCTGAATAATATTCTATTTTATGACTGTACTATAGTTTATTTATCCATTCAGCCATTGAACAACATCTCAACTGCTTCCAATTTAGGGTATATGAATTTACCCTATATGAATAAAGCTGCCATAAACACTTACATGCAGGTTTTTGTGTGAACATAAGTTTTCAAATCAGTTGAGTGGGATCACGATTGTAAGGTTACAGGGAAATCTATGTTTAGCTTTATAAGAAATTGCTAAACTGTCTTACAAAGTGGCTGTACCATTTTGCATTCCTACCAGCAATGAAAGAGAGTTCCTGCTGCTTTGCATTCATAACCAGCATTTGGTATTGACTTTTTTTTTTAAATTCTAGTCATTATAATTGGCATGTAGTAGTATCTCATTGATGTTATTTCTCATTTTAAATATTTCTTTTTATCTGGTGCCTATTTTTATGTTCATTGGCCATTGAATACCCTCCTTTGTAAAGTTCCTGTTTAAATCTTTTGCTGATTTTTCTATCAGGTTGGCTATCTCATTTTAAAAAACAACTTTATTAAGGTATAACTGACATACAATAAACTGCACAAATTTAAAGTGTGCAATTTGATAAGTTTTGACATATGTACACACCATAGAACCATCACCACAATCAAGATGGTGAACACAGCCTTCCTTCTTTCCCATTTTTCTGTGCTGCTGCAACACTCCCGAATCCCAGGAAACCCCTGATCTGCCTTCTATTCCTGATTAGTTTGTGTTTTCTAGAATTTTATATAAATGGAATTATATAGTATGTCCTTATTTTTGCCTGGCTTCTTTAGCTCAGAATAATTATTTTGAGATTCATCCACGCTGTTGCATGTATCACTAGTTCATTCCTTTTTATTGCTGAGTATATCCTTTGTATAGATATACCACACTTTGCTTATCCACTCATCTATGGATGGGCATTTGAGCTGTTTCCTATTTTTGTTTTTTTTCAAATAAAGCTGCTATGAACATTTGTGCACAAGTCTTTATATGGACATACGCTTTCATTTATTGTGGATTTAGAAGTGGAATGTCAGGGTCATATGGTTAGTGCATGTTTAACTTATAAGAAACTGCCACAATGTCTTCCATTTTAAATTCCCACAAGCAGTGTTTGAGAGTTTCAGTTGCTCCGTGACCTCGTAACACTTGCTATGGTCAATCTTTTCGATTTTAGACATACTAATAGGTGTATATTGGCATCTCCTTGTGATTTTAATTTGCATTTCCCCAATGACTAATGATATTGGGCATATGTAGTTATTTGCCATCTATATGTATTTTTTGGTTATGTGTCTGAACTATTCTTTTGCCCATTTTTAAACTGGCAATTGTTTGTTTTCTTATTAATGAGTTTTGAGAGTTCTTTTTATAAAACAAGCCCTTTATCAGATTTTTGATTTTTAAATAGTTTGCCCAACTCTGTGGCTTGTTTTTCCATTCTTTCAACAGTGTCCTTTGAAGAACAAACATTCTTAATTTTGATGAAGTCTAATTTATCATTTTTTTTCTTTTATGGATCATGCTTTGGGTGTCATATCTAAGAGACCTTTGCCTAATTCTAAGCCACACAGAGTTTCTCCTGTGTTTTTTTTTTAAGTTTTATTTTTATCAGGCTTTATCAGGTTTTACATTTAGGTCTATGATATTTTGTGAGTACACTCATGTATATGATTCAAAGTATGGATCAAAGTTATTACTTTTTTTTTTTGGATTTGGATAGCTTGAGTATTTCAGCATCACTTATGAAAAGACTATCCTTTCTCTTTTGAATTGCCTTTGCACCTTTATCAAAATTCAATTGACCATATATGGATAGGTCTATGTATGGACTCTCTCTTCTGTTCCATTAATCCATTTGTCTATCTTGCCACTAACACAATACTATCTTCATTACTGTAGCTTTCTTTAAAGAAGTCTTGAAGTCAGGTAGTGGTAATATAAGTCCTCCAACTTTGCTCTTTTTCAAAGTTGTTTTAGTTATTCTAGGTCCTTTGTATTTCCACATGACTTTTAGGGTAAACTGGTTAATTATGCTAAAAACAAAAACAAACAAAAGCTTACTGGAGGTATTTCTTTGGAATTGTGTTGAATTTATAGATTAACTTGGGGGAAAATTAACATCTCAATAATACTGTCTTTTGATTAATGAACTCAGTGTATCTCTTCATTTACCTAGGTTTTCTTTAATTTCTCTCACCAAAGTTGTGTCTTGGATCTGTGTGTTTACAGTGGCCAATAAATTAGGATAATTTTTAGCCCTTATCTCTTATATTTCTGCTCCATCTCCTCTCAGTAAAATAATCTCACAAACAGACATAAAATGACAACTATGATACATATTCTGAAAGAAAGGTGCATAGCATAGGGAAAGCAGAATAGGAAAAGGTTTGAGGGTACGAGAAAAAGGTTTCCTATGGGAGAGATGGGTGACCGAGATCTGAAGGGTGAGGAGGAATTAACAATACCCGCCCTCAATAGAATAAAATGAAAATCAGGCAAAGGGGATGTCAGCAAAATAGGTCTGGTTTTCTCCTCTATTGGATCCCCAATCCTCAGGGACTTGCACATACAAGGAATTCCATAAATATTTATTTTATGAATGAAATTTAAAATACTTATGTTTAGCAGCTTTTCCCAGCAAATCTTTTACTGTATAAAGATAAAAAATGTGATTTAACAGATAACCTAAAAATGGCATATAATTTAACAATGCAAATATCTTTTCTAAAATACACACATGGAGACACATCTATCTTTAACCTATCTTCAACACTTATTTGATCTCCTGAAATATAAATCTAAAACAATACAGTAGGAAATAGGGAAAAATACTTAAGTATTCCTTATATAGAAATTAGATAATTGAATAACTTATTTGAAATAAAGAAAAAAAAAATATTGGGATATCCAAAAGCTAAATAGTAGAAGATATATTACAATTTTCCATTTAAAAAGGCCTTTATAACAGGAGTGGAGTGCTAAATCCAAGAGTTATTACTTAATGGCAAACTAGCCTTACCAATGTGTGCCAGTTTGAATATATTGTGTCCCCCAAATGCCATTATCTTTGATGTAATCTTGTGTGGGCAGACGTTATCAGTGTTGATTAGACTGTAATTCTTTGAGTGTTTCTTTGGAATGCGCCCCACCCAGCTGTGGGTGATGACTCTGATTGGATAATTTCCATGGAGGTGTTGCTCTGCCCATTCCGGGTGGGTCTAAGTTGATCAGTGGACTCATATAAATGAGCTGACATAACAGAAGGAACTCAGTGTAGCTGTGAGTCACATTTTGAAGAGGACCTACAGCCAAGAGAGACACTTTGAAGAATGCGCAGAAGCTGAGAGAGTAGCTGCAGTTGAGAAACAGTTTGAAGATGGCTGTTGAAAGCAGATTCTTGCTCTGGAGAAGCTAAGAGAGGACAAACACCCCAAGAGCAACTAAGAGTGACATTTTTGAAGAACTGCAGCCTAGAGAGGAACGTCCTGGGAGAAAGCCATTTTGAAACCAGAACTTTGGAGCAGACGCCAGCCACGTGCCTTCCCAGCTGACAGAGGTTTTCCGACACCATTGGCCATACTCCAGTGAAGGGACCCAATTGCTGATGGGTTACTTGGACACTTTATGCCTTAAGACAATAACTGTGTAACCAAATAAACCCCCTTTTATAAAAGCCAATCCATTTCTGGTGTTTTGCATTCCAGCAGCATTAGCAAACTAGAACACAATGCTAATCATAAATGCTTTGACTCACTACTTATGGGAGAAGAGGAAAATAAATTAAATGATTTATTTTCATTTGCAGGACTTGTGGCAGGATCTGTGCTTATGTACCCAACAAGAATTGTTTTGGTTTATCAGCTACCATGAAAAGTACACCCACTCGTGTTTTTAAAAGCCCTAAAATGTGAGGAAAAAAATAAATAAATAAAAAACCTCTGCAACATCTAGTGCATTCCAGGCATTTAAAATTCCATCATTGCTAATTTTTATAAAAATTTGCAAAGAAAGTATTATCGTTCCCATTTCACATAGCAGGAAACTGAACCTCAGAGATATTGTATAATTTGTGCAAGGTCATGAGTACTGTGACCTGAGCAATGAATTCAGATCTGGAAGAAGCTAAGCCTTTGTCATACTCCAATTAACTGCCCAAAGATGAAGGAACCCAACAGAACCAGATTTCTTCTATTTTTTTTTTTTCTATTAACAATGCTCTTTATATAAGCTGAAGATGGCACTAGAATATCAGCTTCCTTTTCGCATAACTGTAAATTAGTTCTATTTTCTTGGTATTTTCTGACATGGATACAGTAATGGAGATATTAACCTAATGGTGAGTTACTGAATGATGAAGCCATTCATGATTGTGTAATGGTGGTATCACTTGCCAGTGACCCAATTTAGGGGTCTAGAGCTTGCACAATTCAGCAGCCTCCCTGCTGACTTATGTCCTAGAGCTTTGGGAGAACTCTTTTTTTGGAGTAGTCACATAGGACTAGCAGAAGTCTGGTTACTAGGGTCACATTCCAGATGTTTGAGACCTCCATAAAGTAACTCCCTTGCTTATTCTTTCCCTTTCCAGTCCTCCTTATGGTTATCCACTTTATCCTTCCACAAAACAAGTCTGTTTTTCTTGTCTTCCCGTACATGTTTCAAGTTTCTAGCTAAATATCTCAAGAAAGACTCTCTCCTCACCCTATATGACCTAGCTCCACCCATTATTCTTCCACCCTATGGTTTTATTATCTTCACTGTACACCATTTATCTCAATCTGTACTTATGTTGACCTTTTATTTGTTTACTATTATGGGAATGCCACCTCCATGAGTGCCAGGACCTGTGTTGTCACCACCCCACCCACCCTTTTCCTTTAAAAGAACTTCTAAACCAATAAGCTTCAGGCCCCAGAAAACGAGGCAGCAAGGGCAGTGTTGAGGATCTATTTTAGGTCAGTAAACCTATTGTTCAGTTATTTAGCCCCTAATTAGTTTCTCACCACAATTGTGCAAACATTTTGAAACCCAGAAACTCCTAAATATGAATTTTGCTTTATTAAGAAAACACCTCAAGTTATTTTTTCCAGAAATGTTATTTCCTTATATTTTAGCACCTTTACCTGATTATTTATAGAATGTTCTAAAATGTTTTCAGGACTTTGTTTTTTATAAATAAATTGGAAAATATATTTCTTTTACAAGATCATGTTAAAATCAGTACCAGGTATGATAATTGTAAACACACACAAGTAGGCCAGTAGAATTAGGACATCCAGTAACTCTCCTTTTTTTCTAGCTCAACATCCCAAGGGCAGATTTTTCGTAAAGTTTAAGAAACTGACAACAAACTGACCAGTGTTAGATTGCAAAATGTCCCAGAGATAGACCTAATCAAATCCTTTGGCCCCACTAAGAGCATCCACTACACTCTCAGTGCTGCTCTGCGGGTCATCACACCGTAGCCTCAGTAGGTCCCACTCAGTCCTCCTCCCCAAGCTGGTAGCCATGGCACGCTTCCCCGCGCCCTCGTGTCCTGGCACTTGCGTCTCTCGCGGAGGAGATCCGCGGGGTCGCAGGTCTTCTCACAGCGCCACGGTCTTCCTTCCGGCCGCTTTGCTTTGCAGGCTGTCAAGTAAAGAAAACCCCCAAAACTCCTGGTTTAAAGCACAGTACAAACTCCGAAGTGACACCCGGACTGAACCAAAGATGGCAAACCCTGGATTTAGCATTCGAACGTTCCTGGATACTTCGTGTTGAGACCTCCACCGCCAGCCCCTGCAAGGAGTACGCTGCGGGTTCCGGTCGCCACCACCGCCGGGCGGCCGAGGACCCCCTCTCCAGCTTCCCGAAATATAGATCCCAGGGTGCCTCTCGGACTCCCGCTCCCTCCCTCTTTTCCTCTCCCAGCTCTAGTTTTGGCTGGAAGCGCTCAGGCAGCGTTTCAGAGAAAGCCTGGCAGAAACCGGAGCCCGCCCGAACGTGGGAAGGGGAGGAGGAAAGGGAGGAAGAAGGAGCGTGGAGGCCGGGACAGGGAGGGATCGGGGTCGGGGGCCGGGCCGCTCAAAACCTGTCGCGCGTCCCGGGGTGGGGGAGGCGGCGGGGGAGGAGCGCGAAGGGACGGGACAGTGCAATCCTTCCCCGAAGCCTAGCAGCCGAGCGCCTCATTCCTCCGCCGTTCCCCGCCTTCTTCGGCGGCGGCGAGAGTGGACCCGCCCTCCGGCAAGACCTGCACTCTCCCGAGCGTCCAACGCCTGGCTATTCGCCGCCGACTCAGCGGCTCCTCCCGTGGTCCCAGACCTGCCCAGCTTGCGCCCCCTACCCGCGGGAACCTAGTGGCTCGGTCCCACCCCCCCCACCGCCCCCCCGCCGCTTCCCAAGCGCCGCGAAGTGACCCACCCTCCCCCGAGGAGGGGGAAGGAGGGGATCCCGCTGGGCGCACCGAAACCGAGAGAGGGCGACTGGAGAAGGCGCCGCGCGGGGGCATTGTGTGTGTATGTTTGCGTATGTGTCTGTTTCGGAAAGCGCTCTGGGGAGGTTCGTCTGTAGGGGCGGAGCTCAAGGGACCGAGGCTCCGGCTCCCGGTCAGGGCAGAGTCCCGCGAAGACGCCGGCCCGGCTGAGCCGGAACGCTGTTGAGGCAGCCGGCGGGACGGCGCGCCTGGCGGCGAGGCGGACACACTGAAGGGAGGCTGGGGCCGAGCGCCTGAAAGGGTCCAAACCCTGCGGCCCCTGCCTGGAGCTGTCGATAGAGGCGGTGCAGCCAGTTTCTGCTCACGTACGTGGACCTGAGTTGGGAAGGCTCGGACGCGGGAAGCCGGCAAGAGAGAACCCAGCGCGCTCCGCTTCGCCAGCCCGCTCGGTCCTCTAGGGGAGTGCAGCCAGGAGAGCGAAGTCTTCGCAGCTGCGCGCCCGCAGGCGTCGGCTGTGTCGGGAGCGCGCCCGACCGCCCCTCTGCTGCCCCGCCAGGTCCCGGAGAGGCTCGCACCATGAGCGGCGGCGAAGTGGTCTGCTCGGGATGGCTCCGCAAATCCCCCCCGGAGAAAAAGTTGAAGCGTTATGTGAGTAGAGGTTGGGGCGCCGCTCCGCGGGCCTTCGCGCCGACACTCCTGCCCGGCCCGTTGGCGGGCGGCTGCAGCTGGCCGCTCGCGAGGCTGGCTCTTCAACTTAATCCCGATATCTTTCCCCCTCTGCCCCTTACTCCGATCGAATTCGGGATCTAGTGCCTTACACTCAAGCCCCGAGTTACACTTCGCTGGGCAACTTTCTCTGTCCAGATTCCAGACGGCTGCATTTTGGGCTTATCGTCCCATAGAAGGGCCCAGGATCTCCAGATAAACGCCCGCTGCATGATTTTATTATTCCCTATGGCTAGAGTGGGGCGGGGTGGGGAGGGGAGGGGAGAGACGCATTCTTCTTTCTTTATATCTGCATCATTATTATGGAGCTAGTGTGTAACTGAATTTCCAGCACTAAGAAAACCGATGAGGTTTTAGAACTCCCCAGGGACCGCCAACCCTTCTCGGTGGGTGGCGTGGGGGGGGGGGGGTTGCTGTGGAGTTAAGAAATTGGTATTAGAGACAGTCATCTCAAATCCCCGCAAAAGAAAAGGAGAAGTTCTTACTGCGCCCTACCGTTCGCTTAGCAGGGTTCACATTTTCGCGGTTTTGAATCCAGGGACATTGGAGTTTGGCTCGAGAGCCTTGGCGTTTTGCTGCGAGAGGAGGGCGCTGGGGGAAGCCTGGTGGTTGGTGTTTGGGCGCCTTGGACGCGCTGTCAAGCCTTGCAGGAGGGGACAGCTGAGGCCAGAAGGGATTTCTGTGTGTTGCGGCACCAGAGTGGCTTAAGTGGTATTTTTGTAATTGATACAAGATGCTGTATATGAACTGTTGTAGCAGTTAAGAAAACTATTCCTTGAAAGAAACAATATTAGTGGAAATCGGTGTCTCTTCAGTGTCTGAGTTCTTTTGTCACTGCCTCCAGCAAAGGAAAAAAATGACACTTTTTTCCAGGCTTATGGAGAGATGTTTTTCTAGTAATGTTTTCAAAAGCAAAATTTATGTTCCCTCAAATACGAATTTTCTACCTGGGGCTGACACTTGTGCCAGTGGAACCTGTTTCTTGTTGGAGAAGATAGATACAACCTAGAGTTGAAGTTAATCCTATTAGTCACTGTTTGCTTGCCTGGAACAGAGTGAAGTGCAATATTTAATTTCACTGACAGCTTACCAATGAGTTTCTGGTTTATTTTCTGCCAGAATTTGTTATAGACAAGCAATTCTCATTTGATGCCAAAATTCTGGGGTTTTGTTTTGTTTTGTTTTTTGTCTACAGAGATTTTGATCTTTCTAAATCCTCTCCTTCCACCTATCACAAACAGTTTTGCCTGGATATTCAGTAAAGATGCTAACATTATTCCAAAAATTGGAGAGAGGCCATGGTTTTTTCCAACTCTTAGTTGAAAGGGAGAAGGGGGGCTGGAGGAAGGGTATGAGGTAAGAATACAGAGAGATATATTTGTTTTGAGAAGGCACAGTTTAGGAAAGACAGAGAACTGGTTGGCTACATTGATGGGGAAGTATAGAATAATACATTTGCTGAACTGTGTACTGATAACAGAAGTTTAATGCATTCTTCCACATGCTTAGTTTATGGCTGTCTCAAAGGATATCAAGCACTGTACTGTAAGCTTAGAAAATATGATAGGCAAAACAAAAAGCCCTGCCTCTTGGACTTGAATTTATGTACTTTAAACCAGGAAGAAAATCAACCCCAATTTTTTTTTTTAACAAGAACAAAAGTTGGAAAGTCCAAATAAAATATATGTTATCTCATCTCATTTGATCCTTACAACAGTTTAATGTGGTAGGTATTATTTCTGTTTTACAGATGAGAAAACAGTCTATACAAGCAGAACAGGCTAGAGATAGGATTTGAACCGAGGTCTGCCTGATTCACTGGGCTATAAAGATTGATGGCTCTCATCTGGTTTGTTTCAGATGTGAAACTCAGACTAGATCATCTGTAAAGGTCCTTTCCGATTATAACTTCCTGTGAATCTATCAATATTAGTTGAGAATGCAAGGAAGAGGTGTTATGTGGACAAAATGTGGAGTGCAGAGAAGCATAAGATGGGGTCTTTGCCTTCAAGTAGCTTTCTGAGTCTTTGGGAAGATGAACCAAGTATATGTGAAAAAAATTGAGCCAATGGTGCAAAGTCATTTGTGATTCTGTGCCCATGTTGAGTGGAGTGGATATTTTTAGCTGTTTTGAGGAACAAGCTCAAGATAGATTGGAACCATGGGAAAACTTTAGGGACACAGTGGGCTCATAATTATGTGCCCAACAGACGAAAGAACAGGTCTAACAGCTGGAAGGAGATAGGTTTTTCTTGCCCAGCAGAGCTCTAGTGTTTGCTTTACACACTAGTGGAGTGCATGGAGATGGTCCGGGAAGACAGTGGGCAGGGCAGCTGTCTGAGTTGAGGTGGGTAAGAAGATTAAGGTGGAGTGTTATATGTTAGATGAGGCTTGTCTTGTATTTTAGCTGTCAAATTTATTGCCCAGAAGATTTTGACATTCCCAGATTATTGGTTGATCTTTTGACTTTGGTATCCAACTTAGATTGCTTTTGCTAAAGCAGCTTTTGATCATCAAAAATATGGATGTGTATAGATGCATTTCTTATACCTGTTTTATTTTCTGGATGAAAGGAAACATTGTTGGCCACCCAAATAGGCAAAATGTTGCTTGATAATGGTTTTTAATGAATGTATTTGCTGTGAAAAGATATCTTGAATGCATGAGACTATAATTGCTAAATGAGACTTAAGGGCGTTGAGCATTACGATTCTGTCAGAAAACATTTGACCTGTGGGACTTTGACAGTTGTTGGCATCTCCTTAGTTCAAGAACTGCTGGGGACTGTTATGCATTTCCTAAGTCCCCTGCTCAATAGCGTCCCCCGAAGAGAACAGTAATGTCCGGAAGCTCTTTCTGGCCCCCTTCCCCCTTTTTAGTGATGACCAACAAGTCAACACATTCTGAAATTTTTGCTTATAGTGACGAAGGAGTGTAATTATGTTGTTGTTGAAGGAAATTTTTTCTGGTAGTCATCATGTTAGTAAACATTCAGTTCAGATTCCTGATGTTTTCTTTTTACCTCTTCAAGTGTGACAAGAATATTGTTTCTATTAAGAAAGATCATCAACTAGCAATTACATTAAGCTTTTACAATCGTTAATGATAGTTAATTCTTTTGTTGTGCTTGGGTTTAATGGTAAATGCAAAATTTGCAAGAACTCTAAATTTGATCATTGTCTTTTGGGATTCACAAGTTACCATTAGGAAGGTGTGTCCATTTGAAGAGCAGTAGTTCTGCTGCTTACGTTTTTTTTTTTTTTTTTAAAGATCATCTTGGAACAAAATGCAATAAATGGCAGAAGTTGTATTTGGATAATCTAATTGACAGTTGAATTGATTATTTCAGTGTGGTCTGCCATAATAAAATTTGCTTAATAAAATGATAAAGCATTTTTTGAGATTAAGTCATGGTCCATATTTTGGAGTCAACACAGAAGTATGTAGAGAAGGTCTTGATAATTTGTGGTTTGAGGAAGTTTAATAGGTGATAGATTCAAAACGTACATTAAGTGCCAGCACTTTCAATTTTCTTACAGATTAACACAGACAGAAGAGACATCTAATAGGTGGAGTTCTACTTTACTTTTGAAAATGGTTTTGTTTTGTTTTTTAAAGGTAATTTGATGCAACCATTGATGCTTTTAGTGGGATGTTGTGCTGCCATCGAACCCCGTGACTTAACGTCATGGCTTTGCCACTACCCGGATGATGATTGTTTAATTTTTTTTTAATTATTCATTTTATTGAGGTATATTCACATGCCACGCAGTCATACAAAACAAATCATACATTTGATTGTTCACAGTACCATTACGTAGTTGTACATTCATTACCAAAATCAATCCCCAACACCCTCATTACCACATACACAAAAATAACCAGAATAATAATTAAAGTGAAAAGGAGCAACAAAAGTAAAAAAGAACACTGGGTGCCCTTGTCTGTTTGTTTGTTTGTTTCCTTCCCCCACCTTTCCACTCATCCATCCACAAACTAGACAAACGGGAGTGTGATCCCTATGGCCCCCCCAATCCCACTGTCCCCCCTCATAAGCCACATTTTTATACAATTGTCTTCAAGATTCATGGGTTCTGGGTTGTAGTTTGATAGTTTCAGCTATCCACCACCAGCTACCCCAATTCATTGGAACCCAAAAAGGGGTGTCTATATTGTGTGTAAGAGTGCCCACCAGAGTGACCTCTCGGCTCCTTTTGGAATCTCTCTGCCACTGAAACTTATTTCATTTCCTTTCACATCCCCCTTTTGGTCAAGAAGATGTTCTCCATCCCACGATGCCGGGTCTACATTCCTCCCCGGGAGTCATATTCCACGTTGCCAGGGAGATTCACTCCCCTGGGTGTCAGATCCCACGTAGGGGGGAGGGCAGTGATTTCACCTTTCAAGTTGGCTTAGCCAGAGAGAGAGGGCCACATCTGAGCAACAAAGAGGCATTCGGGAGGAGGCTCTTAGGCACAATTATAGGGAGGCCTAGCCTCTCCTTTGCAGCGACAGTCTTCCCAAGGACCCAGATGATTATTTAATGATTCTGATCTTCAATTTCCTTATTGGTAAAATGGGGGAGGGGAGGTAAAAGGTCTAGATCTTAAATTATCTTGCAGTTTAACATTCCTTTTCTCAGACATTTCCTTGAGTAGAATGAGGCCGGTGGGAGGCTTCTCAATAGGCCTCCTTTGGGGGAAATAAATCTTAGTTTATTGTTCATCTTAAATAGGTTAGTGAATGTATTGCTAACTGCCAAAACTTAATTTTTTGGGACCCTTCCTGAGTTTCTCTTAAAAGAATGCAAGCTCCCTGAGCACAGGATCTTTGGTTGCCCTTGTTCACTATGCTGGGTGCTGTGTCTCCAGGGCAGTGCCTGGCTCTGAGTAGAAGTTCAACAAATATCTGTTGACTGCATGTATAAACAGGTATTTTTGAGTTTTTAAAATGTGTTGTGCATGGGATACAATGGAAAGGCCCACTCCCAACCCTTGCAGAGCCTCTGATCTAATTGTGAAGACTGGCTGTAAACACATGAACTTGAAACCATTTTACAAGGCCATGTATGATTAATTGCCAAACAAATGATGCGGACAGTAAGTGCTTTGGAGTGCATGTGAGAGGGAGGTGGGAAGGTGGCTGACAGGTGAGACTTCATGAATAAATTTCAAGCTCTGTTCTAGGAAGAATTGAGGCACTGCTGGCAGAAATAGCAAAAGCGTAAAGGCAGACTGGTTTTAGAGGAAGAACGAGGACTTTCTATTGAGTTTAGACATCTTAGTGAAAAGAACTGCTTCAAAACATCTCAGTATCAATTATGGAGTTTGGACATCAGCTGTAACTTTTAGTTTGAGAGGTTTCTGTTTCTGCCATGACCTAGTGCTCCTGATGGAAACCTGACCACAAGTAAATTTTCTATATCAAATCAGAAGCAAACAAACAAACAAAACAACTTGTTTGGTTACCTGTACTTATTAGAATTCTAAGGGACGTGCGTTAAGATTTCTGTATGTCTGTTTTGAACTAAATAATTCATTTTGGCAAGCATTTAGTTTATAACAGAGAGGGAGCATGTTCTGGTGGGGGGAAGAATAAAAGAGCCTTTGATTCATTTGCTTCTGAGTTCCAGCAGGAGGGCCAGGCTGCCTTAGGCTAGTGTCTTATTTTGGACTTTGGAAGCCATCTTAGCCCAGCTGTGTGTGTGCGCCAGCTAGTCTTAAGAGGAAAGAGAATAATGCTATTGGATCATATTAAACTCCTTCTGACTGTTGATGGAGAATTTTCTCTCATTTCACATTCCTTGCATTAATGTGGTGGCTAATTTCCACTAGGTTAGAGCTCCATCTGAATTTGCCATATGAACTTGGATAGAAGTCACAGCATGTCTGTGACTCCTTTTATCTCAGTCCCTCAGTTGAGTACAGAAAACTTATCAAGTCACAAGTCTTTTCATTCTCCTTTCCTAGGCTACCAAGCATACATAAAATTAGCATTCTTTTCTTCTTTATATTACTTCGGTGCGGGGGGGGACACGGTAAGTGGCTCATTGTACCGTGGATTTCCACATTTATTAAATAAGTTGCCCCTTCATTTGCCAACTGGATTATTGCAAGAGCCTCAATTAATTGTAGATGGCAATTTAGGCTTGTGGAATTGCTGGGGAAAAGTTATTTTATGAACTGGAAGTTTTTGACTATTCCAGGCTTCTATGTGGTATCTTACATAATACGAGAATGCATTAACTGGAAAAAAAGAGTCTTTTGTATTTTAAGCAGTTTATTTATTCATAGGAACAAAATTCTCCCCAGCTGAAGAGAAGAATTCTCATCGCTGAATGCAAGTATGGTAGGGCCTCCTAACAGCTTTTGACTGTCTCACAGCCCTACTTGATAAAAAATAGTTAAGCCTGTGCACTGTAGTGCATGTTTGCTTGTTATCTCTGTTACATTGCTCTTGAAGCATTCTGATTACAACTTGTAGCTGCCAAGTCCTGTCCTGCAGTATTATCTGGTACAAAAATTTTCCATGTGGTTGTTTTTAGCAGAGCCACTATATGCATACTGCACACGAACATCTAAGTTGCAGAGGAATAGAGCTTCTGGGGAAATGTGAGTTGCTTTAACTTTTTTTCCCACCATTTAATTGTTCATTTATCTGTTTGCATTTGTTTCAGAAATTTTTAACATATTTCTAAACTGAGTTCTCCTTTTATTTTTATACACTGGAAAGAATGCGAAATTTACCCAAGTCTTCCATATGGTAAAGCTTTTTTTTTTACCTATGGCCTAGGTAATTTCCTGAGTTATATGTTCAGAAAACAATGTCCTAAAGGATAAAAACCAATAGCTACATTGTTCCATGAATTAAAAATAATATACTGAGTCCAGACGTTTCTTTTCAATGTAAGAATCTTGGGTTTCTTTTTTTTTAAAGGAAGAAAAATACTAAACTTTGCTTTAGCTGTCCTGTTTCATTGTTTTTCCTTTCCTTTTTTTATTTTCCTTTGCTTTGAATCATGTAGTTAAATTTTTTTTTTTTTAAATAGTTCTATACTCTTCTTCTTTACAAACATTACACATGGGGGAAAGAACATCAAGATTCTGTTTTACATTTCAAGGGAAAAGTGAGTGGAAGCCATCCTCTGGTCTGAAGAGGGGGAAAAATGTCCAAGAGAGTACCAAGGCTTAGTAACTGACTCTTTTATGTTGCTTGATTGAATTGAATATTTATCATTAGTGCCTGGAGATATTTTAAATATTAAATAAACAAACATTAAATAATCAGGTGACTATAGTTTAAGAGGGTTGTTTTTATGAAATGAAAATGCAGGGCAGTAGCATCAGGAGAACAATGAGAAGTCAGTCTACTTTTGTTGTCATTTTTATTGTTGTATTTAATGCATCAGTTAGCCAGTTGCTGTATAATTTTCTTTGTAACTTCTGTAGTAGGAGAAAGTGAAAAGCATTCTTAGTACCTTACCCTCCTGCTCTTTGACTATTTGTTTCAACTTCTTCCTCTGTAAAACAAGCGTAACCAACATCCCAAAGTGCTTGTGTTAAAAGCTTCACGCACATTCTTTCCCCTTTTCTCTAAAAAAGGGGGAGTCAATTTATGTCACTGTTATGTGGGAAAGAAGAATAGGAATAATAGTGTTCCACGCAGCATGTGAACTGTTTTTGTCTCCTGAAATGCAGTTTTAAGTAACTACTGTATTGGGAAATGTGGTTAGGTGACTTTCTGACTCTCAGAACTCCTCCCTGAGATGACTACCTGATTAAAGAATTGAGTGCCTGGTGTGCTTTCTCAGCTCCGATCCATAACCCATTCCCATCAGTGCCTTGTCCAAAGTCAAAGGAGGTAAGATTAAAGTACTTCCGGTTGAGGGATGACCACTTGATCAGTGGGAGAAAAGCACTTTAATCTTTAACATTTGGAAGATAAATACTTGGTAAAACACTGCCTTCAGCATTTTGAATTCCAATGGTGTTGTGCAGAGTTTGATGAGGAATGATGACCTCATTCATTTAGGGAAGTATTATTTGAACCCCCTACCCTCTGGCTAAGTTATAATTGACCCAAAGTTGTGTAGGAGTATTGGACTTTGCAGGTTCTCTCTGTAAGTGCCAGCTTTAAATGTTTGAAGTGTTGAGAAGAGGTAAATGGAAATACTGAACTATAAGAATGCAAGATGTTTGGGAAGGTGATTTGTTCCTAGTGATGCAGTTGCATAAAAACCAAAGGGTTGTCAGTAGTCTTTGCTGAGTGTATAGGTCATTTTTCTCCAAAGAATAGGGTACAAAATTAAACTGGTGCTGTTGAACAGTGTTCTTTTTTTTCCTTTCTCTTCCTTTAAGCAGTTAAATTGTCAAAGGTCAAATTTATAAATGTTTAATGCTCTAATCAGGAAAAGCAAGCCTAATGTAGTTTTCTAGATTATTTTCACAGTGACATACAGAATACACAGTAGAAGATGTGTACACATAATTTGTTTACAAAGAAAATCGTGGTTTTGTTCATCATTCTTTGGTATGCATAATAAGATATTAACTTCCAGAGGACAAAGATGGTATTTGTTCTCTGTGTCTAAAATGTACCTTGCACAATCTCTTGAAGCATGAACAAATAATTGTAGATTTTTGAACCTGAAATTATATATAAATCATCAAATCCAATATTTCTTAACCTTTTCTAATCCATTGCTCCCCTGTGTATTGTTTGAGTGTCCTTTGGCTTTTAATCCAGTCTTTCTTTATATAATTTTTGCACTATAAAAACAATAGCTATATTGAATATTTTCTTTCAGATTATACCTATCTCCTCCACTAGTCAAGAGTCCAACCTCCTCAATTTACAGGGAATTGAAATTAGCCTCAGGGAGACTAACTGATTTGTCCAAGGTCATATAAACTTAACCAGCTGTTCTGGCAGGGCCAGAACTGAAATTTGGATCTCCACCTCTCCAGTCAGATCCTTTTAGTCACTGAGTGAATGCCTGCTGTGAACAAGGTGCTGTAAAGAACTAAAAAGAAGAGGAAGAGGACACAGCCTCTACCTTTCAGGAATTTGTAGGCTAGTAAGGACCATATCATGCAGTCAGTAGTGCAGATTATACCCTGAGCAGTGATAGACAACACACAGCTCTGGAAGATTTCAGGAGAGAGGTAAACTCAGGGGCTCTGCGAAGACTTAGTGAAGGTGGCAGGGGAGATTTCACCAGGACCTTAAAAGATGGATTTGGTTTTCAAAGATGGGGTTAGGGTTGAGACCTGATTTCTGTTCTTTCAGTCTTAAATGGGTCTTTTTAACTTGACTGCGCCTTCTTCCTTACCTGCCACCCACTTAATGGAATACAGCCTTGCTCCTTTTTCTACCACCCTTATCTAAACAGCTCCCATTAATATTCTGAAAGACCTCCTTGTTGCTAAATCTGGCAGATACTTTTCAGTTCTTATTTTTTTATGGAGCCCTTAGCTATACTGATGGAGCTGACTAATCCCTCTTCTCAAACATGTTCTTTCCTGTTACTTCCCAGACATCATGCTCTGGTTTTCTTAAATGTTAGAGTTCTATGGTTAGCCCTAGGTGGTCTCTTCTCCCATCTCTGTTAGTGGTTATTCATCTGTTTTGCAGCTCCGAACGCCTTTGAAAACTTTGTAAAAGCTCTGGGCTTTTGGTTTTTCTTACAAACTTATACGCATGTATTATAACTGTATGTTTGCTGACCTTAAAGCCCATTCATGAAATTTACAGTCCAGTTAAATACTCCTGCATTATATGCTGATGATTTGAAGACTATTTCATCCCATTTCTCACACCAGACATACGTACTTCCTATGTCTAACTACTTAGATACCCCACAGCAACTCATAGTCAGAATGTCCACAACATGTCTTATTACCCTTTCCCTAAACCTGATCCCCTTAACTGTTCCCTGTCTCAGAATTATGTCACCATCCCTCCATTCACTGGCTTAAGCCAGGTTTTCTTTGACTGGTCTCTTTTTTTCCACACCCAATGTGACCAAATCAAATTTACCTTCTAAATATCTCCTGACTCACCAGTCCCCTGTAGCTTAAGCTACCATGGTGGTTTGAAGCTGTGTGTACCCCAGAAAAACATGTTCTCAAATTTAATCCATTCCTGTGGGTGTGGACTCATTGTAAGTAGGACCTTTTGATGAGGATGTGACCCACCTCATTCAGGATGACTCTTAATCCTTTTACTGGAGTCCTTATATAAGAGAATGAAATTCAGACATAGAGAAAGAAAGCTGCAGAAGCAAGAAGCTGAAATGAACAAAACCTGGAAGAGAAGAGAGGAACCAGCAGATGCTGCCATGTGTCTTGCCATGTGGCTGAGGAGTCAGGGATCACTGGCAGCCCATCTTTGAGAAGGAAGCATTGCCTTGATGCTGCCTTGATTTGGACATTTTCCTGTCCTTAAACTGTAAGCTAATAAATTCCCATTTTTAAAGCCAACCCATTTCATGTTTAGGAAACGAAAACAGCTACCTTTGCCTTTCTTCCGGATTGCTAAATAGCCAGCTGATCTTCCTGCAGAATCTTGATGCTCTGTGAATTGTCCTCATCAAGGCAGCCAGAAGGACCTTTCCCGAAACGCAAATCCATTCCCCTGTTTGAAGCTGTCCTGCAGTGCTCTTAGCTCTTAGGGATATGCAGACCTCTTCCCTTGGCTTGCAAGATTTTTGGTGATGTGGTGCCTGCATCTCTCTAGCAGTGTAGGCTGCCATGCGCTCCACTCATACTCTCCACTTGAGTGATACTGCAATTTAGGTCCCAAATTGGCCTTGTGATCTCACCCTCTGGGCCTCTGCACGTGCTCTTCTCTTCTCCAGGAATTCTTGGTTCTCCCTCCTCTGCCGCCTCCATCAGACTGTCTTCTCTATTCTCTTCCCTCTGGGAGCCTATCCTGAACTCCCCCTACAACCACAGACACAGTGGGCCAGGAACATCTGTTTTGTCCTCCTGTGATGCTCTGTTGTTCCGTGGTATAGTACTGTTACACTTTATCTTACTTGCTTGTTTAATTATGTCCCCTTTAGATGGCCCATCAACATTGTGACTTTTGTGAGCCTTTGAGACTCTTGCCCTTCATGGACCCTTTCCCTCATAAAAAAATATTAAAATTTATGTTTTGTGTTGATATGAAGACAAATATATTTTCAGCTGGGTTTGTTATTTTATATTTACTATTATCACACTTTATCTATCTTTAAAAGAAATTAAAATTAAACATTTTGGGGGCCCCTGAAATTATTATGGGTCGTAGGCACTGTGTCTGCCATGCCTGATGGATAAGTCAGCTGTTAAATGGCCATAAGAAATACTTTGGAGATAAAGTTGACAGGATACATCTACTGATTGGGACTAGGAAAGTTACTTTTTTATGTGGCACTTTTGCAATGGCTGTTATAGCTCGCTAAAACGGTACTAAGATTTTGCTTTTTAGTCCCTGGTAATGGAAACATTTATGGCACTTTTTGTACTTTTAGAAATTTTCAGAAAAATCAGATGATATACTTAAAAGATATTTATTTAATATGTATATGTAACAGCAAACCGTGAGTTTTTTTTGATGACAGAAATATGTTCTACAAGCTGTTTACCTAATATGCACATTTCTTCTTGGTGTCTCTGTGTAGGAGCAGTGGTTTTTAACGGAGGTGGTGGGTGATTTTGTCCCCCAGGGGGCAGTTGGCGAGTCTGGAGACATGTTTGGTTGTCAATGTGCAGCGCGGGGTATTACTGGCATCTAGAGTATAGAGGCTGGGATGCCGCTAAACACATCTTTTGATGCACAGTCCAGCCCCATCACAAAAAATTATCTGACCCAAAATATCAATAGTGCTGAGGTCGAGAAACCCTTGTGTAGAAGAATCCTTCATAAAGCTTGGTTCTTAGATCTTTTATGTATGTAGTTTTATTTCTCTTTGTTTCCATTAAAAGCCATAATTCAGATGCAAGATTGTGTTGTAGCACTGGAATCTAACATTTTTTTTCTGTTTTGAGGTGCCTGAATTTTGAACATCAGATACTGGTTCAGTGTAACCCTTTCACAAAGGTTTATTTGATAGGCAAAATGTCTGTCAAACAATCTGCTGTCGTTTAAGTCATTAACAAAATACTCATCTTGCCCTCACTAATCCTAGCAAGACTACAACCAATTGTTTTCTGTGGTGGGGGTGGGGGTTTGCTGAGTCATTTGTTCATGCTTTTTATTACCTCGTGGCTTTGAATATCACCATTCATTGTTCGCAAGCCGCCCAGCTTGTTTACTTTTTATAAATTACATGTAATCAGTCCTCTTGCAGGTCTGGCTACTGTAATTGGCAGTAGCCACAGAGCAGGGCTGACGAGTCCACATTTTTGCTGATGTTTCACATTCAGTGCATGTTCCACTCTCCAAGATTCCTTGCCTCTTCCATCTGTATTTTAAAAGGAAGGTGAAAAGAAAACTGCCACTGCGCTCTCTCTTCAGATGCTCTGAAGGTACTTATAACTTGGTAGAGTCCTGGTGTCCTTTGATTTGGGCAGAATCAAGGGTTTGGGGAAGCGGTTCTCATCAGTGTGCGTAACAACCACCTGGATAAAAATGAAGTTTACTGGGCCTTATCCACCTTTCTGTATGTTTAGTAAGTCCAGGCTAGGGATCAGAAAACTAGAACTTCTGTTGATTCTGATGTAGGTGGTCTTTAGATTATACCTGGAGAAATTCTGATTTGGGACTAGAGAAAAGAAGGGAGAACAAAGAAAATCCAATGGCAAGAATACTTTTAAAGAAAGAAATAGGAAGGCAAGAATCAAAACTCAGAAAATAACTTTACCCCATCTTCTTTGAGATAAGGGGAATATGCTGTGATGCTTAAAAAGATATGTTTTTAGATTTTTTGGAGGGGAGGAAGGGTTAGTGATTGAGATTGTTCCCCAAAGAGAACATATTTAGAGGATGACAAAGTGAAAGGGGATTTTTAGAAAAGTTAGACTGTGAGAAAGTACCTAACTGTTGCCAAGAAATTCAAAATAAGTGATTAGATCAAGGAAGGTATTATGTAGGTATTGATTCAAAAAATAATGTGCATTCCTGAATCAAGATTTTATGGATGGTTTAAAGATGAAGGAAGATTAGCTCTTCACCAGAAGTTCTGGTTGTTCTGGTTATCTGAAAGCATGTTATTAAGGTATAGTCCAGATTTCCTGGAATAGTTCTAATTTCAAATATTCTTTCCTATTGTCTTTATAATACATATCTGGCTTGCCCTAATTTTTGGTTAGTTGAGCTGTAGTTGATTTGTACAAGAACACCAAAGTAGTGCTACTAGACCAAAGAAGTTCTTGTTTTTCAAACTTTTCTCTTTCTGTGTACGTATTTTTGCATTTAATATATATTCTAATCTATCTCAACATAAATTTTGATTTTAAAGTTTATGTTAGAGAGAGAGACAGACTTTTTTATAAGATTGGTCATGATGTGGACCAAGTGGGAATGGTTATTTGAGGAATGAATGAACTATAAAAGGAATGCACTAAGTAAAGAATTTTATTTCCAACTACAAACTGAAATTATTTTGCTTCTAGAAAGCTGTTATTATTATTTTGACAGGTTACTTCCCTAGAAGAACTTAATGATTCCATTCAAATACCTTGAAGAGTGATGTTGACAGAACAATTCGGGGAATTACTTAGAAAATGATGGGTATCATCAGCTTTGTTAAATACATTTATTTTCTTTCCTTACTCTAACCATCTCTGCGTTGAAGTGTTCATTTTTCCATAAACACGTATTAGGAACCCGTATTACATGTTAGAACATTTCTCTGCTATGGTATCCTATTCATTGGCTGTTTTTCATCCTTCCTGCCCTCCCTCCTTCCCTCCCTTTCTTTCTTCTTTCCTTCTTCCCTGCTCTCTCCCTTCTCCTCCATTTGTTTCTTCAGAAATACTTCAGCCTCTTAGTATCCAGCCCCACAGAGTCTTCATATCATTTTGTAAGTGTTGGGTGTCATTATTGTTATTATATGAAGTGTTTGCCACACCCTCTCATTGCACTGAGAGACCAAGTCGGTTTGGCTGGTAGATCCCTTCTCTCCTAAAGTGAATAGAAGGGAGGTTGTCGGATGGTGGTGGAGAGTCAGAACCAGCTTCTACCATTTACTCTGATAACCCAAGAAAGGCTTGAATTCTGTGAATTCTGTCCTGCACTAAGAATCCAAGGCTGGACTCAGGACTTGCTCTCTTCATTTCAGGTGACCTTGTTTTCTTGTATTTTTTACACCATTTACTTGGGTTTTTTCCTATGAGCCTGTTAATATTTCTAATTGTTTTTTTCAGGTATTTTTCTGTAATTTATTCTTTTAAACCATATATTGTTTGAAATAGTTATGAGTGTTTTTAATGAATATTTATATTTGTTGAAAATAAATGCTCTTAGGGAGAAGCATAACATTAAGTAGTCATCCAAGTGAGGCATAAAAGATACAGCTTATAAATTCTCCTTGGGAGTACTTTAAGTTAAATTTTTCAGTTTTTGGATTACCATATAGATTAACTTAAAATTCATAGTATATTTGTATTTTGATTCTGTATTATTTTATAATTTTTAATACCCAAGTATATTTAAATCTTTCGTATCTACCTACTTATTTTGACATTTCTTAACTCAAAGATGCTCTTTTAGAACGGGTTTTATGTGTACTATGTTTGTTAGCAAATGTGTTTTTTCCCCAAGTTGGAGAAATAGTTGTATGTTGAGAAACCTGTGCTTTTACTAATTTACGAATATGGGAACATTGATTTTGAAATATTTTTAATCTTTTAAATAAAGTTCTAGCCTTGAAGTATTCATGTCTCTTTTCAAATAGGATCACTTCTGTTTCTAATCCGTATATTTCCAAAGCAGAATTAAATTTCAGAACTGAGATTTTTTTTGAAACACTTAACTGGAAGAAAATAACGCAAGGAAGAAAATAGCAGATTTTTCTTAAAGCAATGGTAGGAGAAACACTTTTATTACTCTTTGTTATTCTTAAGAGATAAATGAGGACCTAGGAATCCAGGCCTAGGGGAATAGCCTTAGTCTAACACCAGTTGCTTTTAGCAAAGCAGAAGTTAAGCCTAGACCACAAGCTTCCTGATTCCCAGTCCAGTGCCATTCCGAATCTGCCATATCTACCTCCATGTTTTAGTGGGTTGGTATAGTTTCTGAAATTGAAACCCTTTCACATTTCAAGAGCATTTTAGCTCCCCCTCAGAGCAGTGGCAGTATCATCTGTTCACTCCAATCCCTTTTGCTTCTCCATCCAAGCTCTGTAGCATTGGACACATCTGAAGGGGTCTTATACAGACACCTTTGGGGAAGGTGTGTGCTTCACCCATGTTTGCTCCTTCATAGTAGTAGGAAATTAATTATGTGGGATTTGCTCACCTGATCCACACAGATGATCTTGCTTAAGTGCACATTTGGAAATCTCACACCCCTGTCTGCCCCAAGGAAAAATTCTTTCCTGATCCTAGATTTGGTGCTCAGTTTAATCTTGAGCATGTGAGAATGAGTCACCATGGTCAAGTATGTAATCCCATTTATACCTTTCCTTCTAACCCCTGTTTAATTTTTAAAATTCAAGATATTGGATCCCAATTTCCTGCATAAGGGCTGGTGATTGGGGCCTAATTTAGGGACTGGGAGATGTTGAGATTTTTTTGGAAACAGAACTTTCTGTTCCGCTGAAAATGAAGCCGTGTGGCCTAAGTTCTGAAATTCAAACTATGTGTGGAATGTCTGTGTGAATGAAGAAACAAGCTGGTGATTTTTTGGGGCGACAGGGAGGAAGACGACTGAAAATTTTAAGATAGTCTGATGTTATGAGGGAAATTTTGAGATTTTCCAAAAATGTACAAGTGAAAGATGAGTAAACTAGTTGCCTTGTGATTCCATTGTATACACAAAATAAATACTTGTTTTGAGCCAAAGAGATATTGTGGAATAGGTGTACTTAAATGATAAAATATCTGAGTTCTGTATTTGATTACTGTTATTTTCTTTACAGTGCTTAATCACTACTTCCATTTCTTCATTTTTAGATTAAAAATACTTCATTGGGAAATTATTTGAAAAAAAGAATATTTGTTAAGTAACTTGGAATTGTTAAGGTACTTTGAATGTGTTGTATAAAGAATGTGCTTATTTTTTACACTCATAAAAGCATATGGGAGTGGAGAGACTTGAACCACAAAATGAAAGTCTGTATCCATTATTAAATATAGCATACATTTGAGCAAAGCCATTTTCCCTAAATGCTTATTTTAAATTGGCAGAGATTCAGCGAACAGTAATATCACTTAGCAAGTGTTTGGCACACCTGTTTTAACCTGCATAGGTTCAGTTCACATGAAGAAAGAGGGAGGGTGGGGTTAAGTGATTCAAGTGCCAGGTTGGCTTCATTAACATATTGTGAATAACTGTATTTGAATATTTGCCAGCTCGGCCAGGCTATTTGGGAGGCCTGCCATTGAGCAATGAGAATTTTTGCAAGGACTGTAGAGATTTGAGCCTGTAAAAGTTTTACTTTTTCTTTTTGGAGAGTAAAGATTTAGAGGATACTATGGGATACTCTCTTTACCCTCCCAATGGAGCAACCTTTTTTTTTTTTTTAAATTGTGCCAAAATTTCAGATCTTCTTTTTCCACCATGACTTTACTTTAAAAAAGTACATATTATGGGACATATCTCAGAAACACCTTTTTGGTAATCCATTCTGGATGAGTTTGGGTGCTTAGCCTGATTTTCGTCTTTGTAGAATTAGTCCTGTAGCCCTTTCTGTGAACCTAGCTGGAGAACTGCTTCTGCAAGCTTATCATGTGAACACAAATGGTTGAAACACAACAGACAGGATAAACTAGAGTGCTCGTAAACTCCTAAACTGTGGGTGCTTGGATCATAAAAATGCCAGCCTTGTTCAAGTCTGTATGGTATAGAAATTGTCTTTACAAGGTTCCAGCCTTTTGGCTTGCATCTGTGTCTTTCCAGAAGTACTTTTTTTGACTTGTCATTGACACCATCTTTTCAGTTCTCAGCTGTCTGGCTGAAATCGCAACCCTGGGCTCTAAAATGGGCAAGGTACTAATCACTTGAAACTAGGGGTTCTCAACCTTTTGATGTCCAGGGTTTTAAGGGTGAGGAGATGAGGCAGCATATGTTTAATTCTCTAATTCTCATTTTGACGGGGCAGGTCAGAGGAGTATCCAAATTACCAAAGAGCTTTTTCAAGAACCATTTACCTTGATTGCCAACCCCCTCGCTTCCCATTTACCTGTTGCAGTGAAGGGTGGGTAAACAGAACAGTGTAATTGGGCATCATTTGAATCTAGAAGCTGCTAAAGCGGGGGTACTTGCCACAGTGTGGTAACTTCCACAGTTTAGGCCAGTTCTCAACCCTGCCTCATGCTTAACCATTTGGAATGGAAAGACACAGCCTGATGACCCCAACACCCTTGTGACTATCAAAAATTTTGAAATAATATGTTAAATGTGCATTTAATAAAATTGAAAGAAAAAGGTTTTTTTTAATCTCTTCAAAAGTTGTTCTTAGAGTTATTTTTAAACCACAGTATAGAATACTAAAAACAGGAAGGAACAAATCTGAGGACAGCTATTTTTTTAAAATAACTTCTAAAGAATGAGAACCTAGAAAAGAACTCTAGTACCTTAAACCAAGCTTCAAATTTCTAATAGATATTTTAATGAGCATGTTTATTTATTTTACATTTTCTAGATTGAAGTTATTAAATTTCAGCTAGCTCTTGTTGAATTTCAGTGATTTACTTGCTGTTTTGTCAGTATGTGCATGATTTTTACATTTACATTATCATCATCTACTCTTTAATTGTACAGTTACAATTTTGATTCTTCATAGCTTTTTTTTTTCCGGTTGGTTTGTAACAGCCTCTTTTAAGAGACAGATTTATAGGAGATTGTAATCTTCATGAAGCAGTGTAGGGTTAATGAATACTCTGATTATCATTTCATTATTTTTCTCTTTTTATTATAAAATGTTAATTGCATTTGTGGAGCTTCTCTATTATTTTGGTTTGTTATATGGTAGGATACTTATAGATTATTAGTTTTATTTTATACTACATCTTTAATATCCCTGAGGGTGGCTATAAAATGTATTTTTCAAATGTGTACATGCATGAAACTAGAACAATTTTATTCAAGTCATTAAGCAAAACAGGTGAAACTTGAATTCTGATAATGGGCCCACAGTTAAACTGATAGCATGTGTCTGTGTGGGAAGAAGATATTAAGTACTGATAATCCCTTTAGAATATGTTAATATTTTTCAGGTCTAAATATGAGTTATTCAGGAGGTATACCAGCTAAGAAAAACTAAACAAAATTTAAATATTGACATTTTAACCCTTTTAAATTAATTTTAGGGACTTACTAGATGGGGATACATGTAACTTTTTAAATTAGTTTTTATATTCTCTATACTTTAGCTGTAAAGCATTGTGAAGAGAAAGGTGAATGAAGAGGCTGTCTTCAAGTGTATGAGGTTTAACTCATTTAACCACTGTTAAATGGTTCTACTGTAGGCGTGCTCCCTGGCTCCTTTGCTTGTTGACATATTGTATAATCCAGACTGGCTGGTCCCGTTTGGTAGGTTTGTTATAAACTAGAGCTAAGTAAATGTGTGATCATTTCAAATGGCATTAGAAGTTAAGCAGTGCTTGGAGGAGTGATGTGGCAGAGGGCCTCAGCTGTCAGGTGCTCCAGGTTCTGCCTTCTTAGGGACCCATTTCCCTTTTCTCTGAGTGACAGGAAATAAACGTGAAACCATGGTAGAGCCTGGCCAGGTGACCAGTCCATCTAGATGACAGCCAGCATGCTGTGTCTGATAATGGAAATGTCTGATGCTGGAAATAGATGTTAAAGATGTCTATTAATGATCTTTGTATGTAGGCAAAAACAAACTGGTTTTCTTTAACTGGGTGAAACCATTTTCATCTGTCTGTGCCCAACGTGAGAACACTGAAGGAAGAAGGTAATTCGATGAGTTCTGCTTTTCTCCTACCTCAGGGTATAAAGAGAGAACTTTTCCATGTGGTTTTGCGATGAGCATTTCTAATGGCGGCATAGAACTGCGTTAAGCAGCTGTACCGTGCTTAAGTAGTCCCCAGGTAGGATTACTGGATTTTCTAAAAAGCACACGCTGCCTTTCTCTGTTTGCTTTTATGAAAGATGTGCATTGCCTCACGTTGTGTGTTCTAAATCCCCCGAAGGGTTGTGTGTCCCATTCGGTGTTGGATTTGACTTTGTCATATTCACTTATCGTCAGGCTCCAGCGTACCAAAGCGTGTTTGTTAAACCTAAACTGATGAAGATGCTCCTGCTCCCTCGCTTCTTCACTCAGATCTCAGGGCTCCTCCACTCAGAGGCTGGGGAAACCTAATTTAGAAGATCTCAACTGAACAACAACCTGATTGTGTTCCATGAGTCCTTTTAACTCAAAAGATCCTAAAAGGGGTTCTCATCTCTATAGATCTGGCAGGTTGATTTTTTTTAGTATCTTTCGCTTATAATGATTTTACAGAGTAGAAGAGGAAATGGCTCTTTTGTGAATGTTGCATAAAACTATATGGCCTTGTGCAAATGATCTAACTTTGTATGAATTGTGACTTAAAGACAGAACCTTCATTTATATACGTAGATTGACCACTCTGTGTCCTAATAGGAAATAATGAGGGAAAGAATAATCCAAGTATCACATCCAAAAAAAAAAAGTTCAGAACTGGGAAGTTTTTCAAACAATTCATATTCTGATTCTTTTTTTTTTTTCCTATATTTATGCTGTTTTAAGTTTGCTTAAACTTAAACTGATATCCAAAATCCTTTTTTTCCTATTCTGTTCATTTTCTGAAGTGAAATTAAAAAACCTGCATCATGAAATTACCATCTTTTCAGGGATTAACTACTGGAGTTTATAATCAAAAGATTGTGAGACATTTACAGAATAAAATAGAAAGTAAAATTAGGTTCAGGATAAGGAATGCCACTTGGACATTGTAAAACTAGCACACACAAAAAGTGAATGAATAACTGGCAACATAAATTCTTTTTCCTGTAAGTTCCTTTTTCCAAAATCCTTGCCATCATGCTAAAAAAGTTTTCTTGTTATTTGATTTTTCTCAGAATCCTGCTGCTTGCTGCTAATAAGAGTTTTTTTTCATGTGCCAAAGTTTCATTTTTCATGTTATTTCTACAGTAATTTGGGTCTTAATGAAAAGATTTTTGTTTAAAGAACAGTGGTAAAAGTTATTGGTAATAAACCCAAAAGGAAAATTTAATATGAACCGCTATACGATTTAGTTATAGTGACTAGGAGAAATAAAATGCATTATCCAAGGTGATTGAAATTAGATTATTCTAGCAGAACTATCAGTTCTAATTAAAGGTGAGGTATGATTTCTTATATGCAGTTTTAAAAATTGCAGTTTTCAATTCCCACCCTGTCTTTTCCCCAAGGGTACATATTTTTAAGATTTCTCTATCAGATTAACACAGTGTGATGCTGACTAAGCCAGCTTAATAGAATGGCAACACAGTTTGTGAATTATTGTGGGAGATAAATATTCAAGTGTTTGGAGAGCATACAAGAAAGTATCTGTGAATGCTTTTCAGAGTATAGCCAGTACTCTATTATATCTATTGTCTGATAGAAAAAAAAAAAAAATCACATTTTAGATACTACTCTTAAAACAGCATGGTAATATATTCATCATTTCATTCCTTTTAAGCAATGATTTCAGAAGTGTTCAATAACATCTTGGCTTTAATTCTTGTTCTTGTTTTTGTTTGTGGTTTGGTTGAGTTATTGTTTTGTGTTTTGTCTTGTCCTGTTGTCTCAAGTTATCCAAAAAAATTTTAAAAATGGGTAACAACATAAGTGAGAAGCATAAGGAAATTAAGAAGGATGAACTTTAAATCGCATTCTTAAGCATTGGAAGCAATTTGGATATGAGCCTGTGACAAAGAAAAGCATGAACATTTATATAAAGTAATTTGGCCTCAGTATGAATTAGAGGATGGCAACAAGTGGCCAAGCCAAGGATCAATAGAATAGGATAATTTAACTTACCCAAGATATAGGAGACTGAGCCAGGAGGCCCACTTTGGTAGGAACAAAAAATCATTCCTTGCTACACATCCCTTCCTTGATAGGCAAAATGGGACAGTTACCCTCTAGAAATTATAAGCAAACCATCATTTTATTAGCTAATAATTGGTACAAAACTAACAGGAATGTGAGACCTAAAATATATTGTCACCCCTAACGAAACCCAGTGAATCTAATAATCATGTAGCTGCAACATTTGTCCCATCTGTGAGAGTTAAAAATGTAATAGCCAATGTTATATGCATTAAATAATAGCTATTATAGAATAACTGTAGTAAATGTAAAAATAGCTTTAATGTGCAAAGCAGTATTACAAAGTAAAATGACCTTAAATATCCTTACCACCTCCCAAGGAGAAACATGTACTCTAGTCAAAATAGAATGCTGTACCTATTTTCTTGATAAATTTGTTAACTGTAAGAAAGGAATAAGTTTCGTTTTCACATAGAGACAGCATGGAATAAGGGAAATGGAGGCAAAACCAGTTTAAACAAGCCCCAGACAAAGAGAAGAGAGAATCTGCCTGATGTAAAGAGACATGAGGTAGTATCAGAGGCGGGAACTCACAGCAAAAAAATAAAAATTTGGGGGGGGATTGGCTAATCAGTTCAAAATCTCAATAATGAGCTAGTTGGCTCTCTGGGATTGGCTGTACAAATTAAAATCTCAAAAGATGAATTAGTTAGTGTTCTCGGATAGGCTGTAACCTCTGTAGTACCCAGTCAATGGGGAAACAGGGGAGGGACTTGCGAATTAGGAGTAGGAGATTTAAACATCGCCATTCTCTTCCTCTGGCGCGCCAGCCTTCCATGTGTTTGGCTGGACGCCCTATCTTGCAAGATTGTAAATAAATTCTTTTCTCCTCCAGAACCGAGAGAGCGTTTATTTCCTTACAGGTACCACTTTATTTCCGACATTAACGTCTCTCCTAGAACACCTAAATGATCAAGTTACAACAATTGATAAATTTTTCTGATCTATTTGGTTGGCTACCTTCAGGAATAGGGTCATGGTTACAGACTTTTTCCAACTGTGCTTGTAATTTCCTAATTGCTATATCTATTCTTGTTCTAGTTAAATGCCTTTTGTCTCTATGTACTTGAATTATAACTCAAACATGTATGAAACCCTTTTCATCTTTCAGAACTCCAGCTAAAAATGATCCATCCTCCCCCAAAGGAAAGCAACAGTATCTACAAGTTACGTCTCAGAGATTTCACCAGATGACCCCTTAATTACTTTGCCCCAATTTTCAGCAGGAAGTAGCCAGAACAAATGATGGCTCAATTCCCATGATTGGAAATGAATATTGTTTTAAGGGAGAAATTGTAACAGTGCCTTTTTAGATATGATCTTAAAACTGTAAGCAAGCGGGAAATTGTAAATTAGCCTTAAGATGAAGCCTTCAAAACTGGAAGCAGACTATAATGGAAGCTCTTATTCTTTTAAAGGAGCAATCTGTAAATGTAAAGTCTGAAGCAGTAGGTAAATGTAAAGTCTGCACCCAGATTTGAATAAACATTCATCTATGGTCCCCAGACCTCCCAGATATGAATAAAGCCATTTCATCTCTCACCCTAGACATGTGGAGGCACCTTTCACAGGTGTCACCTAGTTCCTGAAGGAAATAGGGAATAACTAAATTAGTGAAATTCTCCAGACCTGTTAACTAAGATGAGTACCTCTTTGTCTCTGATGGGTGTAAAAGCCAATTGAAGAAACACTTTGGGGAGGCTGATTTGGGAAAGTTTCCTCTGTCCTCCTGCTGGCGTAAATAAACCCTCTTTTCCTTCTCAGCCTGGTTTGATGTGGCTTCTGTTGGCCACACTGAGCGACAAACCCGGATTTGGGAAGTGCCCCTTCTGTAACAGTGCTGGGATTCAAAACCACACCTGTCTGCTTCAAAACCTCTGTTCTATTTGCCAGACATCCTCCTCACAGAAATTTTGTGAAAGATCACATTTGTCCCCTGTCTTAAACCAGAAAATTTTGAGGGTGCTTTTGCACTGTTTCCCTTAATAATCTAAGTATTGTCTTAAGTTTTGAGACTTGGTTAGGTTCAGGAGGGTGACTGGCATGAGAGCTGCAGATTCCAAAGTCATATGATTTTAAGTGTCCCTGTGCATTTTGGGCAACAGTGATGTCAGGGAAGAGTTTGTAGAGTAGGAGAAGAGATGATGGGACCTTACAGAACACCAGATTTGGGGAGGGTCAGCAGAAAAGGAACTGGCAAAAGGCACAGTGGATTTTAGTTGATAGGAGGAGAACCGGAATAGGGAATGGTGAAGGGGCATTTTCCAAATCTGGGTTCGTTGCTTGGCGCAGCCGATAGAAATCACACTGAACCAGGCTGACACACCGGTGGGAGTCAGGGGAAGCTTTCTGAAATCTGCTCCCCGAAGTGTTTCTTCAATTGATTTTTATGCAGATTCAGAGACAAAGAGAGATAATCATTTAATTAACATGCAGCAAGAATGATAGACAAAAGATTTATCTATATCTGGGAGGTTTAGGGCAATCTCCCTGTGATTCTTTAATAGGCTAAGCCCATTAGAGACAAAGAGAGTTAATTATTTTAGTTAACATGTAACAGGTTTGGAGAACTTGGTTGTTTCCTGTTTTCTTCAGGAACTAGGAGACACCAATGAAAGGTGTCTCAAGGTGTTTAGGGAGATAGATGAAAAGGCTTTTCATATCTGGGAGGTCTGGGGACCACAGATGAATGCATATTCAAATCTGAGTGCAAACTTTATATTTACATACTGCTTCAGACTTTACATTTGCAGATTGCTCCTTTAAAAGAATAGGAGCTTCTGTTATAGCCTGCTTCCAGCTTTGAAGGCTACATTTTAAGATTACTTTACAATTTCCTGCTTGCTTACAGTTTTAAGATTATATTTGGAAAGTCACTGTTACAGGGCCTGATAAGGAAGCCCAGAGCATAGTTTAAGGAGGGTATGATCAGGAGCCAGGTGCTACGGGAATCAATATAGGATGAGATGGAAAATAAGCCATTGGTTTGGACTGGTCAAACAGGAAATTGTGGGGATCTTTTGCAATTTAAAATTATATTCTCTGAATCTTCCCCTTCTCTGTAAATTCTTGAGGTGCAGTAATGGAAACATCCCACTGTATTTTGTGTTAATATACTCAATGGGCATTAGGATTTTCTGTTTAAAATTTTAATTCCTTGTAATGATGCTGTGGTTTTGGTGGTCTTTGGGGCTGTGTCTTTGTTTCCTACATCCTGTTCTAGAGTCACATTTGTAGGTTCAGAGGCCATTGTCCCTCAAATGTGACTTAGATTAATTCCCCCTCATTCTGTTATTTTTTATCTGCCCACGTTGAAACTAATCCGCCACTTTTCTTTCGACTCACACAGCCTTGTGAAATCTTACAACCACTTAGGTGGTTTGTCTTTTTGCAAATCCAAAGAGCCTGTCACCCACCTGAAACTCAGAGCTAGAGCTTAGCAGATATGAATGTCAGTATTAGAACATATAGCAAATGTTAAAAAAGCTGAAAAAGGGTCCAGACTTCAGTTAGAGATATGAATGAAGCAGATGTGGTTAGGACTAGGGCAAATCGTGCCAAAGGGTAAAGGACGATACTGTGTTTTAAAACTTCAAATTCCATGTGAGACCAATGGAAGAGATGTTTAGTTGATGCAGGATCTGTATTTCCTAAACAATTTAACTCATACAGTTTGTTCAAATACCGTGATTACATTGGAACTTTTAATATGAAGTGAGACCTGGTAGGTTTGTATAGGTTGGTGTGAAACAACAATACATCACAAAGTAATTTGGGCAGAGAATAAAAATATATATGCAGGGCCCTCCTGAGGAGTTGGTAGAAAATGCAGAGGTGTTGGGCTTCCTCACCTGGATTGTAGCTGATATTCTCACAAATATTGAAGACTGTTGGTTTGGTGTGCCAAGCCCTCTGTCTTGGGACTTGCCGTTATGAAGCTGGTTACTGCAGAGGAGAGGCTAGACCTGCTTATAATTGTGCCTAAGAGTCTCCTCCCTGAGTACCTCTTTGTTGCTCAGATGTGACCCTCTCTCTCTCTAGCTAAGCCACTTCGGCCGGTGAACTCACTTCCCTCCCCCCCATACATGGGATCTGACTCCCAGAGGTGTAAATCTCCCTGGGAATGCGGGATATGACTCCTGGGATGAATCTGGACCCACATCATGGGATTGAGAACATCTTCTTGACCAAAAGGGGGATGGGAAATGAAATGAAATAAAGTTTCAATGGCTGAGAGATTTCAAATGGAGTAGAGAGGTCACTCTGGTGGGCATTCTTACACACTATATAGATAACCCTTTTTAGGTTTTAATGCATTGGAATAGCTAGAAGTAAATATCTGAAATATCAAACTGCAATCCAGTAGCCTTGACTCTTGAAGATGATTGTGTAACAATGTAGCTTACAAGGGATGACTGTGATTGTGAAAACCTTGTGGATCACACTCCCTTTATCTAGTGTATGGATGGATCAGTAGAAAAATAGGGACAAAAACTAAATGAAAAATAGGGTGGAATGGGGGGGGATGATTTGGGTGTTCTTTTTTACTTTTATTTTCTGTTCTTATTCTGATTCTTTCTCATGTGATGAATGCATAACTATATGATGGTACTGTGAACAGTTGATTGTACACCATGGATGATTGTATGGTATTTGAATATATCTCAATAAAACTGAATTTAATTAAAAAAAAAAAAGGACCTATTACCTTAAAGCCTCATTGTAATTAAACTTCAGAAAGGATGAGTGATTAAACTTTAGCTATTTACTGTTTGTCATTTAAATCCCCTCCTCTTTAGGAACTTACATGTTTGTACACCGGCATATAAGTAAAAATATAGATGCAAGGAAGAATAAAAGTATTCTTGAATGGGTTACAGAAAATTATGGAGAAAATGAGATATGTATTGGAATAGATTTTTTTTTTTTTTTTTTGCTATGTAGCTTTTTTTTTTTATTTTTTTCATTTTTATTGAGATTGTTCAGATACCATACAATTATCCAAAGATCCAAAGTGTACAATCACTTGCCCCTGGGTACCCTCATACAGCTGTGCATCCATCACACTTAATTTTTGTTCAATTTTTAGAAACTTTTCATTACTCCAGACAAGAAATAAAGTGAAAGATGAAAAAAGAAAAAAAGAAAAGGAAACTGTAATCCTCCCCTATCCCTAACCAACCCCCCTCAATTGTTGACTCCTAGTATTGATATAGTACATTTGTTACTGTTTATGAAAAAATGTTGAAATACTACTAACTGTAGTATATAGTTTGTAATAGGTATATAGTTCTTCCCTATATGCTCCTCTGTTATTAACTTCTAATTGTATTGTCATACATTTGTTCTGGTTCATGAAGTGATTTCTAGTATTTGTGCAGTTGATCATGGACATTGCCCGCCACAGGATTCAGTTTTATACATTTCCATCTTTTGACCTCCAACTTTCCTTCTGGTGACATATATGACTCTGAGCTTCCCCTTTCCACCTCATTCACACACCATTCGGCGCTGTTAGTTATTCTCACATCTTGCTACCAACACCCCTGTTCATTTCCAAACATTTAAGTTCATCCTAATTGAACATTCTGCTCATACTAAGCAACCGCTCCCCATTCTTAAGCCTCGTCCTATATCTTGGTACCTTATATTTCATGTCTGTGAGTTTACATATTGTAATTAGTTCCCATCAGTGAGACCCTGCAATAATTGTCCTAATGTGTCTGGCTTATTTCACTCAGTATATTACCCTCGAGGTTTTGTCATCAACCCATTTTTTTTAATATGGTTTTGTTCACTCACCATACATTCCATCCCAAGTAAATAATCAATGGTTTTCTGCATGGTCATACATTTATGTGTTCACCACATTCACCACTATCTATATAAGAGCATCTACATTTCTTCCACAAGGCAGGAGGGAGAGTCAAAGAAGGTAGAGAAGCAAAGGAAAGAGGAAAAAAAATGACAGCTAGGAAGCAGCAAAAGAAAAAATAACCTTAAATCAAAGTAGAATAAAGAATCAGACAATACCACCAATGTCAAGTGTCTAACATGCCTCCACTAACCCCCCTCCTATCTGCATTCACCTTGGTATATCACCTTTGTTACATTAAAGGAAGCATAATACAATGATTCTATTAGTTACAGTCTCTGGTTTATGCTGATTGCATCCCTCCCCCAATGCCTCCCCATTTTTAACACCTTGCAAGGTTGACATTTGCTTGTTCTCCTTCGTAAAAGAACATATTTGTACGTTTTATCACAATTGTTGAATACAATAGATTTCACCAAGTTACACAGTCCCAGTCGTTATCTTTCGTCCTTTCTTGTGGTGTCTCACATGCTCCCCATTTTCCTCTCTCAGCCGTATTCATAGTTACCTTTGTTCAGTGTACTTACATTGTTGTGCTACCATCTCCCAAAATTGTGTTCCAAACCACACACTCCTGTCTTCTATCACTCTGTAGTGCTCCCTTTAGTATTTCCTGTAGGGCAGGTGTCTTGTTCACAAAGTCTCTCATTGTCTGTTTGTCAGAAAATATTTTGAGCTCTCCCTCATATTTGAAGGACAGCTTTGCTGGATACAGGATTCTTGGTTGGTGGTTTTTCTCTTTCAGTATCTTAAATATATCACACCACTTCCTTCTTGCCTCCATGGTTTCTGCTGAGAGATCTGCACATAGTCTTATTAAGCTTCCTTTGTATGTAATGGATTGCTTTTCTCTTGCTGCTTTCAGGATTCTCTTTGTCTTTGTCATTTGATAATCTGATTAGTAAGTGTCTTGGCGTAGGCCTATTCATATCTCTTCTGTTTGGAGTATGCTGTGCTTCTTGGTTCTGTAATTTTATGTCTTTCATAAGAGATGGGAAATTTGCATTAATTATTTCCTCTATTATTGCTTCTGCCCCTTTTCCCTTCTCTTCTCCTTCTGGGACACCAATGATATGTACATTATTGTACTTTGTTTCATCCTTGAGTTCCCGGAGACGTTGCTCATATTTTTTCATTCTTTTCTCCATCTGCTCCTTTGCATGTAGGCTTTCAGGTGTTTTGTTTGCCAGTTCCTGAGTGTTTTCTTCTGCCTCTTGAGATCTGCTGTTGTATGTTTCCATTGTGTCTTTCATCTCTTGTGTTGTGCCTTTCATTTCCATAGATTCTACTAGTAGTTTTTTTGAACTTTTGATTTCTGCCGTATACATGTCCAGTGCTTCCTTTACAGCCTCTATCTCTTTTGCAATATCTTCTCTAAACTTTTTGAATTGATTTAGCATTAGTTGTTTAAATTCCTGTATCTCAGTTGAAGTGTACGTTTGTTCCTTTGACTAGGCCATAACTTTGTTTTTCTTAGTGTAGGTTGTAATTTTCTGTTGTCTAGGCATGGTTTCCTTGGTTATCCAAATCAGGTTTTCCCAGAACAGAACAGGCTCAGGTCCCAGAGGGAAGAAATATTCAGTATCTGGTTCCCCTGCGGGTGTGTCTTAGAAAATTGCTCTACCCTTTGATGCCTCAGGTCACTGTGCTTTTCTGCCCAGCAGGTGATGCCTGTTAGCCTATAATTCTTGACTGGTGTGAGGAGGTATGGCTGTGTTCCCCCAGGTTCTGGGGTCTGGTTCTGAATGGAAAGGGCCCCACCCATTTCCTCCTAGAGAAGACAGAGCCCCCAGGTGGAGGTCATTAGCATTTCAATGGTCTCTCTCTCTGCTTGTGGTGTCTCCACCCTTCCCAGAGTCACAGCCCTGGAAACTGAAAATGACTGGGGCTTTCTCCACTGAGCCGAAAAAGAAACAGATAGTCCCCTTCAGACCCAGTCCAAGGCGACCCTCCGGCTCTCCCAGGTCAGTCGTCACCCAAAGCCTCTGTCTGTTTTTTGGGGCTGCGTACCTGTAGTGAGCAGTTCACACTCGCTACTTAAAACCCCAGTTGGAGCTCAGCTGAGCTATATTCGCTTGCTGGGAGAGAGCTTCTCTCTGGCACCACGCAGCTCCACAGCTCGGGCTATGGAGGAGGGGGTCTCCCGACCTGGTTCCGCAGGTTTTACTTACAGATTTTATGCTGTGTTCTCGGGCATTCCTCCCAATTCAGGTTGGTGTATGATGAGTGGATGGTCTCGTTTGTCCCCCCGCAGTTATTCTGGATTATTTACTAGTTGTTTCTGGTTTTTTGTAGTTGTTCCAGGGGGACTACTTAGCTTCCACTCCTCTCTATGCCGCCATCTTGCCCGAGTCCCTGGAATAGATTTTAATACCTGTAAAGTTACATGTTCAGAGCAGTGTGTGTCTTGGATGGCTCCTCACCTGGGTGCCTTTTTCTTGATTAGGTGCAGTCTTGTTTTGTGCATTCCTGATCACAGCACTGTTTCTCCTTTCTTTTGGGGGTGTTGTGGGGATTTCCCTCCTCTCAGTCCTTTATCTTCAGTGCTATTGTCCCAATGTTTGCAAGTCCACTTTCCCCCCACTTAGAGTGCCCCAAGGCTATTCATCTTTGTTCTGCACTACCTGCGATTAGGATGTATAAAAAAAGGTGGAAATAGGAGAGGTGAAAATAAAAGCCCTCCCTGCATCTGCTTTTTAGTTGTTTGTTTCTGTCCCTCATCTCCTCTCACTTCAATAATGAAGTGGATGGAGAAGGAAGGTGAAAGGGAGAAATGATAGCTGACACCCCTGACATTCTTTCTCCCACCCCTATTCTTCTAACCTTTCAGTGTCTTGTCTTCCTTACTAGAATATAACCTCCAGAAGGGAGAGACCATATCTATTTTGGTCTCTGCTGTGTCTCTCAGTGCCCAGTGACATACTGAAGAAATTCGAAATGTGCTTGCTTGGTGAATTAGTGAAGTGGAAAGAGAGTGAACAATCATTTTTTTCTCTAAACTTCTTGACAACTTTATCCTTACTTCCCATTCCTCACCCTGGTTTGAATTCTTACCCATTTTTACCTCCAGTCCCTAATCCTGAAGGGTCTTGCTTTCTGGGCAGCAGCAGGAAGATGGTTCCCACAGTGGGGTGCTGGACACATTTTCCCATGGAATGTTTTCTGCTTGTTGGTTAGTGTCTGTTGAAATTGTATATTTAAGAAGGCTTTTGTGGGTTGACCAGAGAAGTGAGCCATAATGTACAACATTGTTTCTATGGGAAAATGCATTCCGAGTGCAAATGAACCTATTTATATACAAAGTTTTGGATTACAACCTTTCCGTTAGTTGGGGGCTGCCATTACATGTTCTCTAGTTCAGACTTTTATTCATTACTAATATATAAATGAACAATAAGCCATTTATTTGTAGAAGGACCAGAGGCCAGAAATCTTTCCTTCTGAGATTATAAGTTATTGCATTAAAATGAATTTCATTCATCCAACAAACATTGGTCATTTATTTCACATGTAATTATAGAGAGTGCCCAGCACATGCAGGGCTTTGTATGAAGGATTCACATGTGAATAGAGTATGGACCCTATTCTGGCGAGTTCAGAGTCAGGTTTCCATTAAAAAAGGAATTGGACTCAGCCCACAAGGTCACTTCCAGCTCTGAAATTCAGTAATTTTGTGGTTTTGAATTGCTCTACTCATTCACCCCATTTTCATTCTCATACATGGTTCTATTGTAAAATATATTTTTAGGTAATGATGGAGAAAGAAGGTTGACATTTGTGAGTAACAATAGCAGCCACCCCCACCTTTATAGCTTTTAAGTAATTCTAAATGTTACTATTAAGAATGAAAAAAGCCAGGAAGAAACCATTTATTTTCATTCTAGCCTTTTATGGTTAAAAAAAAAAAAAAAAAAGAGAACCAGACAGCATGAGGTTGACATAAAAATAGAATAGATCGGGGGTTTTACTTTTAAACGTGTATGTATACTGCAGGGATTACATATATAAGTGTTGAGATTACAAGTTTTTTTTTCCTGTATACTTGTCTGTAATGTTCAAACTTTTCATAGCAAGTATGAATTAATGAATTACCCCCACTACTACCATCACCCGCATACAAACTTACACATGACTATGCATACACAGTATTTCTTTTGTTGAGTAAAAATATTTCAGTAAGGAATGTTTCTTTCCCAAGATCATTTACCCATGTGTCTTAATAAATACTTGATGAACAAAAACCTAGTTTCTGGAAGCCGAATATATGTTTCTTGAGCTTTCCAAGCTGGGACTTGAGTTGTGTGGAAATATTCTTATTATACCTTGAAACTTGGAAAAGTTACCTGATGGTTGATTCCAAATCTGTTTTGACAAGACTCTTCATAGTGGATCTCTTATTTGTAATTAAAGAATGTAATTCAAGTAATGTATTAACTGTTTTTGGCAGGTGTGAATTAGTGACTGCTTCCTGCTTGGAACTGTAGAGAAATAGGTATTATTTCTAACCTCAAGAGTTTCATCTAGTGATCAGGGTCCACACATAGTAAATCCCTGAACTAGATCTAAAACTTCAATTTGCAAATATATGTTCTTTTTCTTCTCTAAAATAACAACTAGTAAACTACACTTTATTGTTTTGTTAGTTTCTCACCCATCGTTTTAGCAGTTACTTTTAATGAAGAAATCAATCTTTAGTTAGAGTCTGGTCCCCATAGTTATGGGAAATTGAAAACTCACATTTGAGGAATAGTTTGATTTTAGTGAAAGAAGAATGCATAACTTTTTCGGTAATTTGTGTCCGTGATCCTTTAAGTATTCCTTGCTGTTCCATTTAATACAGAATGATAGTTCATGCCAGGTATACATTGAATGTTTCTGTTGACCAAAAAGGAGACTTTTATCTAATAGAGTTGAATTATTAAAACAAATTGGATGTGTATTACTTTGGTTTAATCAATACTTATTGTTTCACCGTTACAGAATTTAAAAGTGGAGGGGTTTTCACAGGTGCATTGGAAGACTGTTTTCAATAAAGTTTCCATTTAAGGAGAAAATCACATTATTGCAAAGTAACAGATCAAATTTAAAATGGGGGAAATGCTTTTCTTGATAATTGGTTCTTAATAGGTGCACAATAAATAGTTTCATTTATGGCAAAGAAGATAGACATTCAGATTTCAAAGTAAGGCTATGTCACACTCTACAGGTCTGGCACTGTAAAGCATTTTCCTTCTTTGTATTTGTGCCTTAAATATATGTACAGATGATATAAAATTGGTAAGATTTTTTATCCTTTTATGTGTGGTTATATTGTTTTCACTTTCATTTACTTTTAAAATAAACATGTAATTTAGCTAGATTTTTGCTTGTGATGAATCCAATTTGGGTTATACTTGAGTTTTTCCCCCCAAGTTCATTGTGTTAGCAAAGCACAAAATCAGAAATTTATAGAAAATATAACTCAAAATGGGAAACTGTTAACTTTCTAAAGTCTTTGAGTCTTTCTTAGTGGAAGACAGAATTAGTTAAATACTCATATCAAACTCACCTTGTATAATTAAGAACAAACAAATGAACAGCCAATACAAACCAAAAACCAGCATTTGAAAATGTGTGGTTGGTCTTTCATATTATCTTAGAAAACATACACGATGGAATGCAACCCTGATTTTCAAAGAAAATGTCATTTGAAAAATTAAAGCTGATGTAAAGCCCTTATGCTAACTACTTTACTATGTGTTCAGTTGTTGAACACAGTATTAATTTGTGTTTATTTGTTACTTATTTTCAAATATCTGAAGTGAATCTGATTTTTATGGGTAAAAAGGTAGCAGATTCATTTCCTCTGTGAAGGTTTAAGCAATGAATCTTCAATTCTCAAGTATCAACCTGCTGTTATGTCCTATGTTCTGTACAGATGTGGTATTCTTTATACATAGTTAATACATATTTCTAAGCAAATAATATGTACAAGACACTAGCCTAGGTATTCATATACTGTATAAATATATTAAAATGGATTACATGTATTTATTAATAGCAGCTTTATTGAAATATAAATCATGTCCTGTAAAGTACACCCATTTATAGTGTACAGTTCGGTGGCCTTTTTTTTGTGTGTGTGTATTCACAACATTGTGCAACCAAAACCACTATCTAATTCCAGAACATTTTCATTAACCTGGAAAAAGAAGCCCCATACCCATTAGCTGTCACCCCTCCTAGCCACTAATCTGTTAATCTGCTAGGCAACCACTAATCTACTTTCTGTCTTTATGGATTTTCCTATTCTGGACATTACATATAAATGGAATCACATATGTGGCCTTTTGTGTGACTGGCTTCTTTCACTTAGCATATTTTCTAGGTTCATGCCTGCTGTAGAATGTATCTATTTATTGCTAAATAATATTACAATGTTTGGATATACCACATTTTGTTTATCCAAAATAGATTAAATTTGTTTTTGAATTAAGAATTTCACAACCCTCAAGGTTCTCCATAATTCTCCCAGACTGATTTTTCTTACCTTTCTCTGTCCACTCCCACACCTTTCATGACTGGGTCTTTACTGTACTATCTCCTTCTTTAAGGACTATCTCAAATGCCCCCTCCTTTCAAACATGTTTTTTCCCGATTCCTTGAGTAATAAGTCCCTTCCTCCTTCAAATTCCCATAGAGCTTTGTCCATGCCACAGTTTCATCTTTTGCTTTTGAAATTTATATACTTGTCTTTCATGCTAAATTCTAATCTGTGAGACAGAACCATTTCTGTTCCGATCGGAAATATCCTTGTAAATAGCCAGCAGTCTAAATACTTTTAAGTTAATGAATGAGATAATTGGAGATCACTTGTATATCACAAAACTAAGGCTGTAACTTAGAGTAATTGGTGGTTAGTTTTATTCTAGCTGAGATGCCACAAAACTGTCCCAGGAATTAGAGAAGATAACTTCATTTTTGGAAAAACATGGCTGTCTGTTAGTGACCTGGTATCTGGTACATAGTGAAACTCAGTAAATTCTGGCTGACCTGGGCTCAGCCTCTGGTGGCAGGGATGTGGAAATTTTCAATATCTCTAGAAAGGAAATTCTATATTTATTTATAAATATACGTAGAAGCCCCAAGTTTACGAGAGAGTAAGGGAGTGATAGCATATGTTGGTCAATTGAGGAACATGTATGGAGCCTACCTGTTCTCAGAAGATCCCCAGAGCAGTTTGTTTCCACTTCTGTACTGGAGATGTCATATTTGGATATGTCAGTAAGTGTTGGCTTTTTTCTTTTTCCTTCTAGTGGAGTAAGTTACAGTTACCACTGTAGCCTTAATAAAACAGATTGTAATGATAAGTTCTCTAGGTGCAAGGGCTTTGAAAGGGATCTTATTTGTAGGCCCTGTTTTTGAAGAAGAAAAAGAGTAAACAGGGCTTCCTGCCAACAAGGCAAAGAGTTTCATATATTCCAGTTCTAATTACTTTATGTGGTCAAAGAGCAGAGAAAGGGAGTCCTGGGCAGAACAGCAGCACAATATTGGAAGACGTAAGCACTAGACTCTTGGGATTCTTAGTTTCTGCTTTTCCCATGCAGTTGACAGTTTTCTTGAACTATGCTGTTTTTTGAAGTAGATGATGCTGTTAGTGACTTAAATATCTAAAACTTAGATATGAACAGTTGGAAAATATGTTGCAGTAGGAATTATAGAAGTTTTGTGGCTTTTATTTTTAACTTCTCTATTCCTACCCCTCTAAACAATAGAAGTCATGACTTTTTGTAGGTCATATTTTAAAATTAGAAGTTACTGCAAATATGCCTACTTTCTATAAGTGTATAAAATTTTAAAAATATTTTAATTATAATACATGAGCAGTTGTTCTTAGCATTAGATTCCAATGGAGATTTTTCTTCATATTTTGCCCTGTTCTCAAGATTTTTTCCTCTTTATTTTATAACCTGTAAAGTTATGTTTATTTTCATTTGTTTAAATTCATGTACTTTTATGTATGCTTTTCCCACTTGATCTTTAATGTTTACTTTGTCACTAGGATATATAAAGAAATACCAACCATTACCCATCATTTTACTTCATTTTATTCCATTCTGTCTGTAATGAGAAAAGACTGTATTTTCCTACTTACTACACTTTTTATATGATAAAAATCAGTCCAAGGTGAAAATATCCTATTGCTCCAGGAATTCTCACAAAAAGTAAGCCTCAGTAATAAAAGATGAAAAAGAGAAGTTTGGTGCTGTTTGCTCTTTCACAAACTCATATCTGGAGAAAGAACATAATATATACATGATTTCCTGATAACTGCCATTTGTGCCCAAAATCTGATATTGTTGCATGATAACCTGACATTGCTTCCTGTTTCTGAAGGAATGATTGGATGTGAAGCCAGAATGATTGCTAAACCAGGAAACTGCTATTACAGAATGTACAGGAAATCAAGCTACTTAAGCAGTTGTGTTAAGACACAAGACTAACTGCAAACTGTACAGTGGGTCTTCTGTCAGACTGTTCATTGTTGGGTATTGTTTTGTGTAGGATAAAGATCTGTTGTCCAGGTCTGTCACATATGGGAGTATAGGGACTTGTATGTTAAGGGACAATACGGTGTAAGCCTCCCCAGTGTTGCAGCTGTCGTTGAAAATTGGCTTCATACATATGAAAGGACTAGTGTTATTGTCATAGCAGGACTAAACTAATGAAGGAGCTTCAGAGTTGGCTGAATAAAAAGAATATATTTCTAACAATTAGAACTGCCCGAGTTTTCCAAAACATAATGCATTCCCTCCCTGTTCCTGTAAGTGTTTAAACAGAAGCTAGATAAGTGCTCACTTTGATGTTGCATTGGTTGGGGTCCTGGTGGAAAATAGCACAGTCAAGTTGAGGTACATTTAATGAAAATACCATTTACAAAAATGAAAGGGTATAAGGAAATTACCCAAGTAAGAGGAGTTGGGCAAGAACTAGTACCTAAATCTGAAGAAGAAAGAGGAGGGAATATTATCAAGCCCCAAGAGAGTTGGCTGTGTAGAAATGGCTGCCTTGTAGGAGATGAAGTCTCCAATCATTGAGAACATGCAGGGATGCAGCAAGGGAATCAATCCTGTGACCTCAGCTTCTCTCCCTCTGATCTCCAGCCAGTGTTTCCCATTGACCAATCACATCTGGAAGCCAGGGGACATGAGATGATGCAGTCCTTACAGTTCAGCCTCCCCATACCCAGCAGGATAGAGCTGGGTGGACACTGGATCTACAGGGGTAGATGGAAGATGTCCAGCACAAATGTCCTGGAAGAGATTCCTATATTCAATGGGATATACCTATCATCCCTGTTGATATGTGGGACTTCATTTCTATGGTTTTCATCTCCTTTTGTCGACTCCAGCCTGCAGTGGATGGTACCACCAAGCTTCTCAAAGATGTCACCAGAGCATTCTTTATTTCCTCAGTTTGGACAGTGTCTTCCGAGCTCTCCCAGGGAACATAATTATGTGGTGGGTTCTTGATTTCACATTGTAACTCTTTTCTTACATACCCACTTCCTAAGTGTTCTCACCCCTTCTCAATGCCTATCACTTCTTCATTTTCTGTAGGTCATCATTGTGTCTAAGTTTCAAGGATCCATTCCAGCAGCATATTGGTTGCAGGTATTGCCAGAATGTTATCACCAAGTTAGAAAGAGTAAATTCTCCCTTACCTAACTTTATATTTCATCTCCAGGTTTAACACCCTTAAGACCCTCATGTTTCACTGATTCTTGCAAGTAAATTTAGCCAGGTTTTACAGTCCTTTGGATGTGCACATTATTTCCCTTCTGGAGTGGAGATTGTATTTCCTGGTCAGATTGTGCTGTTACCTTGCCCTAGTTATCTATTTGGAGGTGTATTAGTTTCCTATCTGCTAAAACAAATACCATGCAATAGGTTGGCATAAAAATGGAATTTGTTGGCTCACAGTTTCAGAGGCTTGGAGGCTTACTTCCTCTTGGATTGGTATCTTCTGGCTGGCCAGCAATCTTTGGGGTTTCTTGGCTGTTCCATCACATGGCAGCATCTTCTCTTTTGTCTTCTGAGTTCTGTTGACTTCCAGCTTCAGGCTGCCCCCCATGGCTTCCTCTTCTGTGTCCAGTTTCCTTTGCTTATAAGGACTTCAGTCACATTGGATTAAGACCCACCCTCATTCAGTTTGTGTACACTTTAATAGCATCTTCAAAGGTCCTACTTAGAAATGGGTTTTATATCCACAAGACCAGGGGTTGGGACCTGAACATGCCCTTTTGTGGGAGACATGATTCATCCCCCAACAGGATGTAATTAGGAGAGATGGGGAAAGACTTTAAGGAGAACAAGTCAGATATCCTGGCAAAGAGAGGCTGCTCTCCTCTAATAAGGAGGAAGGAACTGCTTCTTGCAGCTCAGAGTGTTCAGGGAAACTTGAGGGTTCAAGATTCTCAAGCTCATCCACTCAGTTATTCTCATCCCAGGTCCCAAACATTTCCTATCTGGGCCTTGAATGTGGCCTAGGCAGCCAGGCTAGGCAATCTGTTGACTCTCCTTTGAAGCTTTGCTACCTCTTCTGTCCCTTGTGTTGACATTTTGACTCCTCAGAAGATCCTACTGGGATTGAGCACCATTTATTCATAGCCTGATTTAATAAATTAAATTATGGGTTTGATTTTCAGTATAGCTTACCTTGCAGCAAACCTTTTAAATGCAGTCATGGAATCCTTGTCACTTTTATATTGTGCCTCAAGTTGATAGTTGGCTAATCTGAGCCTAACATTTTCTTTATTCAGAACTTCTAAAATAGTTTTTAAAAGCAAACTGTTTCTATAATCTTTATATAATTATCATTTCCCCAATACCATGCAAGTTCCCCCAGCTAAAAGCCTAAGTCAGTGGTTCTTTCATCTCTTACCTGCCCCTCATTCTAGTCCACCACCAGCAAGCATCTTAGTAATTGTGATACCTGTGCATGCTAGGGGTTATCAGTACCCCGCTTTTTACTAACAGTGAAGTGGGGGAAGAAATCCCAAGAAGCAGGAGTTGGGGACTGGAGAGAATGAAGGAAAAGAAGTACAAGTATGTGTTATTGATATGGTCACTGCTATGGACAAATGGGCTCAATCCCACTGGGACCTTCTGAGAAGCCATGTCTTTTTTTTTTTTTTCCTGCATTATATATATATATATATATATATATATATATATATATATTTTAATACAATTTTATTGAGATATATTCATATACCATGCAGTCGTACAAAGCGTACATTCAGTTGTTCACAGTACCATTATATAGTTGTACATTCCTCACCAAAATTAATTTTTGAACATTTTCATTACCATACACACAAAAATAATAAAAATTAAAATTAAAATGACAAAGAACAAGTACAGCAAAAAAGAACATTAGGTGCCTTTTTTTTTTTTTTTTTGCCCCCATTTTTTCTACTCATCCATCCATACACTGGACAAAGGGGAGTGCAGTACATATGGCTTTCCCAATCACATTGTCACACTTCATAAGCTACATTTTTATACAATTGTCTTCAGGATTCAAGGGTTCTGGGTTGTAGTTTGATAGTTTCAGGTGTTTACTGCTAACTATTCCAATTCATTAGAACCTAAAAAGGGTTGTCTGTATTGTGCGTAAGAGTGCCCACCAGAGTGACCTCTCGGCTCCTTTTGGAATCTCTTAGCCACTGAAACTTATTTCATTTCATTTCACATCCCCCTTTTGGTCAAGAAGATGTTCCCCATCCCACGATGCCAGGTCTACATTCCTCCCCGGGAGTCATATTCCACGTTGCCAGGGAGAGTCACTCTCCTGGGTATCAGATCCCACTTAGCAGGGAGGGCAGTGATTTCACCTGCCAAGTAATGGCAGTTTTGCTTCTGGCTGTCAGTGTTGAAGTTAAGCCAAATCTCCAGTATTTCTGCTTGTATAGTTTATGTATTTCTGCTTGTATAGTTTATGTTTACATTTAAATATAGGACTCAACATTTCTCTCTATTAAAATGCCCTCGTGTTGCCATCCATGTAATACCTACATTGTTAAGATCCTTTCAAATATGTCTTTCATCTAACTTGTTTATCTAAAAAAATTGATAAGCATATTCTCAAACTTTATGTATGTGATCGATATAATTATTTAATTAAAAAAGAATAATGACACCAGGCCATTCCTTCAGATTACAGCAGCTCGATAATTAACGCTTTTTTAGCATGGCATTCCAGATAACTATGAACACCCCTAATTATGTCATCTGTCTCACATTTGTCCATTTTATCCAAATGTTTTCAAGAAATGGAGATACATTCTATTTATGGCATTTGTGTCTGATACCAGGCTTACAGGAAAACATTTTAGGTTAATTTGACATGACATTTGAACTACAATAAGCAATTGCCTCTCCTCCCCTCACCCCTGCCTTTCATAGTCTATGTGCTTAAAAATCCAAGGTAGAATTTTGCTTGAATTGATACCAGGCTTACCTGTCTGTGATTTACCCTTTTTGGTCTTTATCCTTTTCCTCTTTTTCAGAACTTCTACCTTCTTGTTTGATTCCAGATAGCTTGCCAGTGTAGGCTTTCAAACCTTTCCCATACCCTTTTCCCACCCTTCCGGCATATTCCCTTGGTTATTGAGGATGAGGTGAGGCTAAAATGTAAAGTGACCTTTGTTCCTTCCTTTTAGGATGGGCCCCTATTTCCAGTGTTAAGTTGATTCCTTGATCAAATGTAAAACAGATATAAAATGGAAGTTGAGTTTCTACCTTTTGACTTCTGTGAAAGTTGTCCTATCCTCCCCAGGATTTTTATCTTGCTTCTGATAAAGCTGAAAAGAAAGTGGGAGTATAGATACATTGCCATGGTTGCAGCCACTGGTGATGCCATTTGTACCTGAGATCTTTCAGGGCCCATCTGGCCTTCCTGATGTTCTTACAGGTAGTGAACTTTTGCATTCTGTCTTGGTTATGTTCCTAAAGCATTAGTACATATTTTTGGTTTGGTTTTTGAGTTCCCTGAAAGACTGCAATGTCTTGTTTTAGATGCTTCCTTGTTTATGGGTTAGAATTAAGATAGGGTGAGTATTGATCTTAAATATCTTTGTTCTTCAAGGAGTTTGGTATCCTGTTTGCTATGATTTTCTAGAGTAAGCATAACATCTTGAACCCTGCTCAAGTGCCCAAGAACCCATACACTTGCTGGCAGTGTGACTTTGAGGGGGAGAGTTGTTGAAGCCATCTCTTGCTTAATACAGAAGTGTCCATGGACTAGAATGTGGTTAAAGGTGCCAAGTCTGTATTCTGGTAACTTTTAACTGAGTTTGTATTGACTGCAAATACCAGAAATGTACTTGTGCTAGTTGTAAGATCAGTATATTAGCAAAGTTTAAAGAAAAGAAGCTGTTTAACAAATTTTCTTGCTTTTCATGTGCTGCAGAGAAAAGACCAAACCCTATCTGGTGCACACTATTGTGGAAATCTTATAATTTAGATTCATAAATAGTGTATGTTCAGGTTTTCCAGATTTGGCTTATGCTTGAGTATGTTCTGGGTTGATTTCAATACTGTATGTTGGATTTCTTTCGTTTTGACTATAGCTGATTTAATCGGAGCTGCAGCTAATCGGAGATTGGTGTTGGCATTATTGTCTCTTTGAGGTTGCTTCAGAAGTGCTACCATAGCAGTCATGACTCTGGTGAAAACATGTCCTGTTTATACCTGTTGTCTTCGTGTCCTCGCTCTCAAAAATGTTTTGGTTTGGGAGAAAAATTGTATGGTTTCCCTGGTTACAGCCCATAGAATCTTGAAAAGTGAGTGGTTCCCTCTGTGTAGTCATTGCTCTGACCTCTGGGCCTTCGTAACTCACTTTTCCTACAAATAGAATCCAGAATAACTTGTAGGGCCATGTAAACCCAGTGATCCTTGGAATACTGTTAGTCTTCTTGGGGGTATTTGATTACATACTCCTTTGGAAGGGAACAACATTCATCATTTTGGAAGATTGAAAACACATTTTCTTAAGGTAAGAGAACTTTTCTAACGGAATTGATCTATATAAAAACTTGCCATTGAAGGCTTCTTAATAATATCTGTTGATTGAATGCAGTTTTGATATCTAATGACCTTTAAGGAGTCCGTGAGCTTCTGCAAGCCCCATTTCCCATTCTCTATTTGAGCACTTACCACTCTGTCAAATTTTTCTCCTTCACTAGATGGTAGCACCTGGAAGGAAGGCAGGGACCATGGCTTATTCATCTTGCCTTCCAGAACTTGTCATTTGAGAGGTATGAATGAGAGGAAGAAGGAGATAGAAAAAGAAAGGGAGTTGTGAATAAGCCCTGTTACTTTCTTGCTTCCCTTTTAGGAGTTGAAGCACCTGAGCTGCCTGCTCTAGGACTATGAAAGGTAGGAAATATTTTAGAAAATGTCCTCCACAGTTTTCTGAATATGACATGTCCTTTAGTTTCACAAGCTTGTTATTCTACAGCAAGGCTTCTTAATCTTGGTGCAGTTGACATTTTGATCAGGATAAGTCTTTGTCATAGGGGGTTGCCCTGTGCATTGTAGGATATTTAGCAGCATCCTTGGTCTCTGCCTCCTAGATAGAAGTAGCACACATTCTCCAGTTGTGATGCCAAAATGTTGTCACAGACATTGCCAGGTCTCTCCTGGGGGACAAAACAACCCTCAGTTGAGACCACTGCTCTACAGGAGCTCATGTCTGAGATAAATGTTGACCAGAGAAACCACCAAATAATAGAAATTTGAAGTTAGAAGAGAACTTAGAAATCATCTAGCATGTTGACTCCCCTACTCCTCCCCACCCATGATCTCCCTCCAACACCTACCACCACACGCTACCTAAAGAAACTATGACTCAGGGGCATTAGGGAACACAGGAAAGAAAAATCACAAGTATGTGAAGTGATACTGATTTTGGACTGTGTGTATATTTGTTTTTTTAAAATTTGTTTGTGGATCATGAAAGTGTCTACTTTCAAGCAACTCAAAATAAGAAAATATAGGCTTATAGAAACAGATATATGAGGGTATAAGGATTCATATCATGGAATAACTAATGCCCAACACTACCCAAAAGAATGTAGGAAGTATGTTGACTGTTTTTCACATTAAAAAGAATAGAGCAAACTCACTAGAAAATGATTGGATTCCTGGCACATCCCTGTGGGAGCTGTATAGGCTTCATATTAGGCTATTTTAAATGCTTGTATCTAAAAAGAGACACAGAAGAGTATTTAAAGTACTAATAATTTGCTTTTTTCAAAAAATAACTTGCTTTTTATTTCTAGATAACAGAGATAATGGCCTACCTGACAAGATATTTCTACTGTAAGCTAAATTATGTTTTATAAGGGTATTCTGTATTTTACTAAGAATTCTCACATAAAGGTAGGAACACCAAATTAAATATTAGCTGCTGTGGTTATTTTAAGACTCATCTCAATAACCAAGAGAATTTGGTTCTCACACTTTGTACCTTTTGATTACAGCCAGCTTTAAAAAGGCTTATGTTGTACTGCATCAAAAATGATAGAGGTTTGGCAGACTGAGGCACTTTGTGACTGAAATTAGGCAATTCAGAGTTTCTCATGCGTGTAGGCTGCTTTTTGTTTTGAGCCCTATCATTCTTAGTCTGTCTTTTTAAAAGATTCTGCTGGAAGGACTGTCCTAAGGGCACAAGAGAAAATGGCAGTGTACTGAGCCACCGGGTTCACACAATACCTGCTATTTGAGGTAGGGTAAAATCCAACTGAAGGCTTTTTGTTAGAATATTTAGATTTATTCTGATGTTATGTCTTGTTTTTGTTTGCTTTGGTTTAAGCATAATTACAGTCACATCTGAACTTACATGCAAGAATATTCTGGAAAAGTAGGAGTGAATCCATTTTTAGAATAAATTCGTATGTAAAAAAGCCTCAGGAGAACTTTTCATTTGGATTTATATTAATTTTCTGGTCACCTTTAATAGCCATAGTGATCACAACAGTGCTCTGATTTATCTCTTTTTATAAGCTGGGTTTAGAAAAGAATCCTGTTTTCGTCTACTTAAACTTGGTACCTCTATTCTCAGTGAAAAACTTTCAACCTGTTGAGAATTCATAACTGAAAACCTACCACTCTGTTTTTAGTGTTTGAAATCCCTTGACAGGGAGTCTTTTTTTTCTTAGAACAAATCTTTTAGAGGACCTCAATAAGTTAATTATTCTGGCAAGAAGTCCTTTTTGAACTTTTTGAATCATTGCAATATTATGCTTATTTTTCTAGGAAATGGATTCAGATTTGAATATCTGTAGAGTCCTGGCAGACATGAGCATGTCAGATGTCTTGGCACAGTTTGGGGGCAGAATGGGACTTTCCCACTTCTTTATGTGCTCCACAATCACACTGTGTAGGAGTTTTATAAAATTTCTTCTGTTAGAGTGAAATGCTTAGCTTTTCATACCATACGAACTGTTCAATGAAAACAGGCTCTGTATATATCTGTATACGTTTAAATGAAATGAAAGGAGAAAGTGAAATCCACGAAATTCCTTAAGTTTGCAGTGGTGATTATTTTTAGCCATGTACATGTCTTCCAAAAGATCCCCTTTAAGTCAGATGATTGGAACTTGGACAAGAGCTTCCCATAAGAACATTAGGATGTCGTGGTAAAGCTTCCAGGCTAGTCGTCAGAGCTTATTTAACCCATCGTCTAATAAAGTGTTTTGCAATACAAGGAACAATGGTGTATAGTATATCAAAACACTGTTGAAAGATTTTCATAGCAGTTTTGCGATCTGTTTCAATGGTAGGAATTAAATAAAATTGAAAAATAAAAACATGAATAAGGAACGAATTTTATTTCTCTTAAAAGGTGAGTTTTGAAGAAAAGTAGTTTGAAAGAGATGACGGTATGGCAGAAGAGACTATATGGACCTGAAGGTGCTAAGCAGTGTGAGCATCTTGGGCAAGTGAATCAACCTCTCCAGCCTCAGTTTCCTCAGATGTCATGGGGTAGTTGTGAGGATCAGAGCAGATGTGCACAGGAAGGTGCTTTGAAACTCTACAGTGCTATATAAATATAAAATGTAAGTTCTGGCTCTTCCATTAATTCTGAAAATCCTATGGCCTTTCTTTTTCTTGACACATGTACATTAGTGGCATAACTCTTAGGCTTAACAGCAATTAATAAGTCCCATTTATTCACAAATACAATAAATGCATAGTTATTTTGACTCAGAAGGCAATAACATTTGCTTTTTTTCATGACACTTGATGGAAACTTCCAAAGTGACATCTCTTCCTCCTTCCCCCTCTTTCTCTGTTTCTCTCTCTCCCATTTTTCAGTCTCAGAATCTCCTGTTCTTTCCTTGTCTAACTGCCCATCTCTGTCTTAATGACCTTCTCAGGTCTCAGGTTACACAGCAAGGGAACACACTCCAGGGCCTGGCCTCTTTCTGACCCTGTGCCTCTGGGCTGACCCAGCTCACTGCGGGGGCCCTGCAGTTGACCGACTCAGCCTCTGGCCCCTCTTCTGCTCGAGGTCTTCTGGAGACCAGAGGCAGCCTGTCTGGAGGGCCCACAGCCTCCCAACAGTATTTTTGATATAACTGGCCTAGCTTTGGGCCCTGATGCTTAAATAAAACTAGAAATGCCATGGGCCTAATCCCTCAAATCCAAGGGGTTTTTCTAGTAGAAGTTGTGTTAGGAAGGGAAAGGGGGATTCAGTGGCCATCTCAGATCAAAGCTTTCCCATTCCCTGCTTTGTTCACTGGGGCAGGGGCTGAGGTGGGGACTACTTGTATACATGTAAAATTCACAGTAATCGCCCAAAGAGACAGATCACAAGGGGCTTATTTCATTATTAATTTTTGTGTCAAAGTTAGTTATAAATTTTAAGGAACAAGCAGAATAATAAAATTTAAAGTTGGAAGACCCCGTAGAGATCAGGAAGTGCAGCTTACTCATTTCCAGGATGAGGAATCTTAAGCTGGACAGGTTGACTTGCCAGTGCCTCCTGCCTTCTAATCCTGAGTCCTTCCATAGGATGCCTGTAAGACACTACACATAGATCTCGCCACTCCTCCGTCCTCTGTGTAAGGTTGGCGCAGTAGTGTGCTGAGACCTCAGGATCTGCCTAACAGTCTCCAAATTTCAGAATGAAGTGGGAGGCAACTGTTTTCTGTTACCTCCCGCCACAGGGAGAATGAGTACTATTTATTAAGTAAGGACGGCAAATTGTAGGAGCTATGAAGATAACAAGAAATATGGCACAGTTCCCTCTCTTTTGGAGCTCACAGTATTGTGTGATGCTGCATCATTAGAGGGTGCCCTTGCTGGACCATGCAGCACCCACTGAATTAGATCTTAGGCACCGAGTTCCATTCTTGTTTTCCTGTTTCTTCCACTGACACTCCCTAAGACTTGGAAAAGATTATTTAGCTCTTGGACCTCTCTTTTCTTATCTATAAATTGTGAAGCTGGAACTCTGAAGTGCTTATATGTGTACATTCTGTGAATCACAGCCTCATCAGACCTTTAATCCCTACTAGTCTTTTCTTTTTATTTCAACAAATTCTTGGCCAAGCTGTAGAAGCTAATCAGTTTATCAGCTGATGTGATAGGCAATTTAGCAATTCATAGAACCATAGTCTAGAAAGCGTTTGGAGATACATAATGGTCAGAATATCTAGTGGTCTGAATTATGTCGCAAACCTTTGTGAAATAACTTGGATTAGTATATACCACATTGTGTTTGTCTAAAATAGAATACACCTGATTTGGAAAATACAGACTTAGAAAGGATATATATTGTAAAAGAGCTTTTGATTTTACAGAAGGATTTTATCACAGAATTCTTTTAAATAGTGAGCTCCTTTAAAATATATTCATGCATTAAAGTGCAATGTGATTTATAGACGTTCAGTTTACGTACACCAGAATTATATGCCCAGTTCTGTTTATTTACAATTTATCATTCTCTGCAGCAATCTGCAGGGCATGCATGCCAAGATATGCTTCTTTCTGTGGGAATTTTCTACTGTGAGAGTTTTTTTTAGTGTTGTGTTGGAATTTTACTGATCTGTCTTCCCTCACTCTCCATGTTCTTCCTAATAGTCCAAGCAGCTCTTGTTTATGAAATGATTACTCAAAATATGGGAGATCATCTCAGGCTGTTGGATAAGTCACCCATTTGGGGGGTGAACTTGTCACTAAGGAGACAGGATGCTTTCTGTAATGGCAGGAACATGGGCCATGTACAATCAGATTTAGGTTCGCATGCTGGCATACCTCTCAGTTGACTTAACCGTTCACAATCTCAGTTCTTCATCTGTAAAATGGTAATGATAATGTTGATGACGGAGATGATGCTTATATCACATGATGGATGAGAGCCTTTATCTTTTTTGAAGGATCTGACATAAAAGTATGTACTCAATAAGAGTTAGCCCCCTCCCCCTTCCCCTGACATCCTGGCAGCCTTCATAAAGCAGGAACAAAATTGTAGCCTTCCTTGAGGGATTAGGCAGGCAGGGAATGAGCACTGGCAGGGTTCAGTGGAGAGGCTTGGGGTCATGGGTAAGCCCTTGGCCTCAGGAGCCAGAGAGCCTGGGTTCAACTGTACCAGTTCTGTGATCTTGAAAAGTCAGTGACCTGTTTGGGCCTCAGTGTCCTGATCTGTAAACCAATGCTAATAGTCCTTACCCCATTGGGTCTTTGGAGAATGAGAACGTTAATTTGTGTAAAGTCCTTAGAACAGTCCCTGGCGCATAGCAACTCATTGTGTTTGCTACAGTCAATTACAACAGGGATTATTTTGTTGTTGGAGTTTAATGCAGACTTTTAAAAAATTGCATGGTACTGCTATAAGCTTTATAAAGAAAACTGATATTTTTAACTGAGGAGTCTGTTATTTCTGAATGGTACTTGGCCAATTTCTTTAATAGGAGATAGCTTTGCTGTTTTAAGTCTGTACCAGAGTCTTTCATCTTCTGTTCTCCCTGCATGTCCACTGTATATGGCTTTTGTTATTAATGAGAAACAGTGAATCACTGAGTTGGGTGCAGTCCAGGGCAGCATTACTGCAGGCATATATTACTTTTCTAGACTCTAGTCATGAACAGGTTGATGGAAGTCAGGGGGGAAGCTGTCCTTTTAGGGAGCCTGCATGAAAGGTGTGTTTGCTTTCTTCATCACATTCATGCTAATACATCAGCATCTTACTCAGTGCCTAACTGATATTTTTCTTTTACTATACACCCTTTATCCCTTGGGCTGTCATTTTGCTTGTACTCTGGTTAGACAGACAAATGCTGTTTTGTTGTATGTCTTTCTCCACTGTTGTTCTTTGTTGAAAATCTCCTTTTTTGCTTCAGTTAATTAAATATTTATTTAAGGCATGTAGAATTTCTTAATAAAATTATAGTTTTCTTTAGGTGCTGCATATTAAGACATTTGAGGATTAGTCCATCTAAATTATATTGTCTGTTTTCTTTGCAAATAAAGTAACCCTGTGGAGAAAATAGTCATTAAAGTAGCAAGTGAGAGTGTGCTTCCCTCTGGAATAGCTGTAATTAGAGTACTTGCTTTCTTTTCTGCTATGCTTTTATATTTGGAGCTCGGGAAACTATGTTTTTGTTGATATGGAAAAGCAATGGAATTTTATCAGATGTTTTCCTGAAACTAGCTGCCTTCACCTTTTCCTGAAATGTTTCTTTCAAAATATTGTTCTGTTTTTTTAAGAAGTTCCATCATTTAAAAAGTAAAAGACCTTGGTTAGTTTAGACCTTTTTGATTTTCCATTGGCTTTATAAAAGAAGAAACTGTCAGAGGAAGATACAGAGACACAGTACTTGGAGGATCATATGACTATTAGTAGGAAACTCAGGGCGGTGATTTGTTAGCATGAGCTGTTAAGCATTTTTGTTTCAATATCTGAAAAAAAAAGACTTGGCCTCAGACTCTTCTGTGTCTTGTGACTGAGGGTGGGAGATATATTCTCCAGCTTTAAATTTATTCTGACTTCTGTTCCCTGATTATGGGGGTTTTATGTGGTTTTAGTAACTCTCATTGTGAAATAGAAACTGATTCCTAGTTGATTTTGACTACTGCTAAATTGTGACAAGCATGTATTTCTTTTAAATTTAACTTCTGTGTTCTCAGACTGAAAACAGTAATTGTTAATTAGAATTCCTAGAAATATGCTTCTTCCATAATATGTCACAGATGTTTGAGTGCTACACATACTCCCCTCTCCATCTTTAATGTTGATTTAGTGGAGATAAAACGGAGATAATAACTATGTTGTAAAGAGTCTAGACCTTCTCCCCAGTGACTTTGTATCTTGGTTCATTGTAGTACCTCCCTGATATTTCTGCAGTGTCCACCATCAGGTTATTGAGAGTTGATGTGCCTTTTTATTTGTGAGGTTCTGAGATCTCATGGATTTTTATACAAAATAGTTTGCACTATTTTCCAAACCACATTTGGCATCCTTCTTCAGAAGACATTGAAAGAGAAGGTTGTGAGGTTTTTTAATATAGTCTGCTTTGTTTAAAAATACATACTTATGATTTGTTATAGAAGATTTTCTTGAATGTTGAGAAATATAAAGAAAATAAAAATCATTTGTATTTCTACTACTCATGGAGAAACCGTAGTTAAAATTTTGAGATTTTTACTTCCAGACTAATGTTCTATGCATTTATATAGATATAGGTATATACGTATTCTCTTTGGAGACTGTCTATTAATCATTTTGAAACCTGCATTTTACACATAACAATGTGTGTAAGAACATTTTCCACATTTCCACAAAATATTCTGTGAAAATATGATTTTAAATGGCTGCATAGTTTTGCATCCATTATAGTTTGGCTCTGGAAAGAGTTAAATATGTGTCAAGGATAAAAGTCCATTTTGGGGGTGGTGTTTACCTTCCTAATTTTAAAAGTAATTGAGAACATGCTAATTTTGTGCTTTACTGAAGATAGACTTACTTATTATTAAGTCATCTTTGCTATGTTTCTGAAACAGCACAAACATTTTCTTTATTTTAATTACATGATCACTGGTATAGCAATAACTATTCAGCATTACTAAGTTTTAATTAGCTATTCATAGCTAATTAAGCTAGTGAAGTTCTCAAAAATCAAATTATGTCAGGAAAAAAATTCAAAGTAATTTTGAAACTGTTCTTCCCTTTAAATTTGAAGATTAGAGTTCTTGCCGTTGAATTTGGCTTTATCTGCTATAATCAGTTGGTGCTTTGGCAGAGCTGTCATTTCGAGGTGAACTCAGTTCCCTTTGAGTAGCCAGACTGTATCAGGACTGGTCCCCAAGGTGGGTGCCAAGCCCCCAGCAGAAAAAGAATGCTACACCTGACAGACATGGGACAACAGCAAATGTCCGTGGGATTGCTTACTCTTTCCTGGAGAGAAAAGAAGCTCTTCCTGTCTGCTGGCGTATTTTGAAACTACTTTTTCAGGCTCTCTTCAGTTTGGTTTAGCACATATTCGGGCAGTTAGCCTCTAACGGCAGCAGAAGAGGTGGTGGTAGCAGTTGCCGGGGCTGAGTTGGCAGCCGCTGTGGCTGTCTCATGAAATCCGCCTTCTGGCATTCTCACTGTATTTCAAAGGAATCTGGGTAAGCCTTTTAACCTTGTGTCATTTTGGTTTACTTGGCTCTTAAAGGGGAGTAGTAATTAAAACAAATGGAGTCATCTGTCAGTGGATCGTAGTGGTGGTTTTCAGTTTGAAAATTGAAACCTGAAATCAACAGCCATTTCTAAATATCACCCAAGAATTGACTATATAGTAACAGTACTGTGGCTTGTACTTTGTACAGGGAGTTGCTTTGGGAAATAGAACAGGCTTGAGAGTCTTGTGTCCCTGAGTTTCTATACCTGCCTGGCCACTTAGGAGCAGTATGACTTTGGGCATAGTTCTTAACCTCTCTGAATCTCCTCTAAAAATGATCACAATAAAAATTGCTTTAAAGATAAGTGAGAGCTTGTGTTTTATATGCATTGTACAGAATAAGCCCACACTAGATGTTAGTTCCTGTGAAAGGTGTTTATCCAGTGATGATGATAGATTTGTACCGAGCCATCTGACCACTGTCTGGAACAAAGTCATTTCCCTTCCTGAATTCAGTCTCACCTATTGAGTTAGACTTAAAAATGCACATTTTTTTTATAAAGATGCCCCAAACTATATTGGATTGAAGTTAAAAGTGCTTATATATTTATTTTTTTTGGGTGCATTTTTTTTGGTACGTTCCCTTTTTTTCTTGTTCAAGAACTGTCATGTAAATAGTTTTCAGAATTGTCACATGTAGATAGTTCAGAGGTATGGTGCCTCAACAGATGAATTCCTTCTATCTTGTTTCTCTGCCACCTTTTAGGAATTGATCTTCACAGCCAAAGATGGCACTCCATTGTCTCATTTTCAGCCCAAGAGAAGGGGGATGATCTAGAAGTTGTACAAAGTCACATCCTGTTAGCCGGAACAGAATCATAGAACTGCAGCTAACTGCAAGGGAGCCTAGGAAATGTAATCTTTCTGCTAAAGCTTCTATTGCTACAGAACAGGGGTCAGCAAATAATATTCTATGGCCAAATCAGCCAGCCAGAATTTTTAAATAAGGTTATATTGGAACAAAGCTATGCCTATTTGTTTATGAATTGTCTATGGCTGCTTTCAAGTTACTATGGGAGACTTGATTAGTTGCTACAGATACCATATGTCCTACAAAGTCTGAAATATTTGCTATTTGGCCCTTTATAGAAGTTTGCTAACCTCTGTTACAGAAGGAGGGGAAATGGATTTTTGGGGAGCAACTAGAAGTCTCTGCCACAGCAAGGGATCTGGTGAGCAGGGTCAGTCACTGCTTTGGAAATGCAAAGTTAGGACTTTGTACTTAAGAAGACTAGGAATATTCTAGTTTCTCTTCAGATCATATAAATCTTTTGCCTTTTACTAAAGAAGACTAGGGGCCAACGGGTGAGTGAGTTGAGCTGCAGGTGGTTGTTGAAGTAGTAATGTTTAAGAATAGATTTAAGGAACCAGATATGATGTAGCCTCGTGGAGGTGAAGGAAAGGTTAGAGAAGGTTGCTTACCACAATGAGCTTCCATCTTTAAAGTGGAACATCATAACTCAAGTACTTTCTCCCCATCCTTTTTTTAAAAATGGAAAAACAATAAAGCAACATTGTTATTTTCTTTGTTTCCCCATACCACTTCACATAAGTGGGCTTAGGAGTCAGTTTTTCCATAAAAGTTATAGAAAAAAAGAATTGCAATATTAGACAGTTTGTTACAGCTTAGTTTAGGAGCCAGTACTGTTGAGAGAGCCAAATAAGGAAAAATATTAGCAATGCTTGATTATTTTTAGCTGAAAACATAAGCATAAATTAAATAAACCTTATGTTGTACAATATGACCTGTTGACTGAACAACAGGGGTTTATTGTCTTGTGATTGTGGAGGGTAGAAGTCCAAAATCAAGGTGTTGGCAGGATCACGGTTCCTCTGATATCCACAGCATTCTGGTGATGGCTTGTCAGCAATCCGTAACTCATCCCCACCTCTTTCATACGGCCATCTGTCTCCTTCTGTCTCCTACTGACTATGTCCACATTTCCTCTGCTTATAAGGATTTCAGTCATATTGGATTAAGACCCACTCTGAATCAATTTGGGCTCACATTAAATAACATCTTCAAAGATCCTATTTACAAATCGGTTTGCATCCATAGGACGGGGGGTTAGGACTTGAACGTGTCTTTGTGGGAACATGGTTCATTCCGTTATACTAGCCCTACATCCACTTGGTGGCTCAGCCAAGTTAATTCTGTCTGCTTTGTCTTGCATTTGACTCTTGCTTTATTCCCACTGCTACTACTATAGGCCAGACCTTTAGTACCCATTACTTCGATTGTTGTGTGAGCCACCTCACTGGTCCTGCTGCCTAGGGTCTCTGGAGTCTTTGTTCCCACTCTCCAAAGCAGCCCTCTTAAACTGTGATTCTTTTGCCACTCCTCTTTTGAAAACCTCCAGCAGGTCCCTATTACCCACCGAATAATGCCCAAACTCCTTGGTTTGTTAGTCAACCTTCTCCTACCCTTTGGCCCTACACTCTTCCCCTATCTGGTTTTCCTTTACAGTCTTACATTTACATACACCTGGTGGAAATACATCATACCCGCTCTGTACTTTGCCATCTCCATGTGTTTTCTCCTCTTGTTTCCTCAGCCTCACTCTGTCCAAAGGCTCTGGGGACATAAGACCATGGCTGGCACGTGGTCAGCACATTTGTTGCTGGGGCAGTTGGGGGTGCTGATTTCATTTCAGTCCCTCCTACATACGTATTTCCCTCTCTACCTGGACCTCTTCCCCTCAACCTTAGGGTAAGCTCTACCCCCTTGAATTTCCATAGTGTTTTGTTTATATCTCTGGCAGCACTCACCACTTTCTGTGTGGTTTTATAGTTATTCATTGTGTATTTCTAATCTCCTTACAGAGACTGTGAGGCCTCTGTGTCAGTCCAGAGCTGCCTGAGCTGTGCAGGCTTCACTTTCATCTAGTAAGTGCCCAGTGAGTATTTTGTGGGTCGGTGTTAGAATAACAGCATCTGCAAATGCTGCCATCCACAAATTTGTGTCTCTCACAAAAATTTACCTTACTACCTGGAAGAATTTAGGTGCAGATGAAAATAGAGCTCTAATAATTGTGTTGAAAACGAGTGTCAAGTAAGATCTTGAAAACCCTGTGATTTTTAGCTAGTTTCTAAGTAAAAGAAAGCTACATTTTGAAAGTGTTTTCTTAAGACCTGAAATAGTATTTGGATGCATTCATATTTAAAGTTTTAAACGTTTTCTTGAAAAACCAAGGCTGAGCCAGAAATCAGAAAGAGCTTTTTGAAGCATAAGGAGGACCATGTGGCCAGAACCCCCTGGGAGGGCAGAAGATGGGCCACCTGCAGTAAAACCACACAGTCCACTCAACAGAGCAGAACTGGAGCATTTTCTAAACAAGGCTACCAGAGACATACCTTACTACGCAGAGGATCTATCTAAAATCGCTCACATTACACTCACAGAAGGCAATGTTTTCACAGCTTCAGCTTTCCATGATCCACAATCAAAAACAGCTTTTTGCTTCTTATTTTTATAGAAATGATTTACCCTATGGAGGTGTCACCCTTTTTCTTCTTCTGTCTCTTTAACCAAGCATAGAATCAGGAGAAAACTCTAAATAATGAAATAGTTGCTTATGCTGGCAGAGAATGCATGTTGTTCAGTCATCTCTTATTAATTAAAACCTACAGAAGTTGGCGATGTTGAGAAGCAGATGGATAAGCAAGAATTTTAATATATATATATTCAGACTTTCAGAAAGGATTAATAGGGAAGATAGTTCCCAGACAAAGTGGTAGGGCTTCACCTGTGAGTTCAAAAACTTATGTTTGACGCGTAAGTACAAATAGTCCTTAAAGCCCTCTCTTACAAAAGGATGTCTGACAAGTGATGAGGGAAGGGGAAGGGTTCTCTTTTCTTGAGGTCTGTGAATTTTGCACTTATTAAGGAATAAGACAATTAAAGTAAGGATAAAAAAGTCATTATATGATAGTTACTGCTTACCTCCTTCTTCTAACTCTACTTTTATGTAACATTCTATGTCCACTGTCTGACACAGTACCCATCAAACAGTAAGTGCTCAGTACATATTTGTTGAATGAATAAATCAGTGGATACCGGCACTTAATTACACGAGCTTTCTGGAAGATTAAATGGCTTCTTACGCAAAATGATTTTATAAGGGGTGAAATGTAAAGACAAAAGAAGCTTATCATTCATTCTCTTTTCCCTCCTCCCCTCATCCCTGCCAGCTCCTTCCAATACATACCTCTCTGGCAGCTCTCCTGGTTTTAGTTTCAAAAGATTTGTGGGGAATAAAGGTGTGTGGCCTCATATTACTGAAAGGAAAACCCCAGAGTTGTGTAACCGTGTTTCATGGGCTCTTTCATAATAAACATAATATTAAACACAGCCAAAGTGCACTGGTTTTAATTAATAATCTTATGTCTTAGAGTGCTTAAATGGGGTACAGATTTAGGCTTTGTGTGGAATATAATAGGCTTTTAGAAATGGAGTAAACAGTTTCATCCAGAAGGCTATTTTTGGTTGGCCTGCCTTGATTTCTTCAAAGTTTGGGGGTTTTACACAAATTTAGATCCTCAGCTAACTGTAGATTGATGGTATCTGTGAGCAAATCGAATATAATGTATATCCCCTAATTTTTGAGCTCCTGGTATTTCTGTTCTAGGCATGTAAGAGATAAGACAGAAGGAAACGCTCAAGAAGGATGAGATAATTTGCAAAGTAATTAGTAGGTGTGTTTGGAGAGGCACTGTTGCATAGTGGTTAGATGTTTGAACTTGCGTCTTTCAGCCCTGCAGTTGATCCTGTACTGTCCCTCATGACCCTGTGACCCTGGGAAGTCACTCAACCTTCTTTAAGTCTGTGTTTCTTCGTTTGGAAAATAAGGCTCGTTAATGATATAATTTATGTGAAGCTCTCATAACAGTGCTACATATGTTAAGTGTATACCAGTGATGGTAAAGCCTATGCTGCTGGAGCTAAGAGACCCCAAAATACAGTGAATTAAAGGAGGTACAACTTTATTTATTGCTTATATAATGAGGTGAGCACTCCAGGCTTGTAAGGCTGTTGTGTTCCTCCTAGAAATTCAGGGACCCAGGTTCCTTCCACCTTATTGCACCACTTTCCCTATACAGCAGATTACTTCTACACGGCCAAAGCTAGGCCATGGGCACACCTGTGTCTTGGCTTGAGGGAAGGGGAGAGAGAGTGTGGAGGTGGCATGCCCATTGTCTTTAGGCCCAGACCCAGAAGAAGTACATTTCACCATCACTCACTTTCCATTGGGCAGAATTGAGTCACACAGCCGCATCTGACTGCCTGAGAGTTTCTAGCTGGGCATCCATGTACCAGTTACAACTCATTTAGTATGGAAGAACGAAAGAACAGATTTCAGTGAGCAACTAGTAGGTATTTAACTATCCTCGTTATAGGAGAAGACGAATTAAAGAGCTGCTGTAGCACAGGATTAAACCCAAGGTGTTAGTGTGTTTTTTGTTTTTGTTTTTTAAATAAGGTAGTGAACCTCAAATCTAGATGTCTTGAGGGAAAATAGAAAGTGGGGGGAGGAGTAAAAAAAACAGTAAAAGGGGTGGAAATATGATAAAAGAAGTGAATGTTGATTATCTGTGTTCTTTCCTCTCAGCCAGCTACTAACAAGAATGACCTGCTCAGTAAATTTAAATGTAACCCGTTATCAGACCTGTCAGGGACAAAGTACACTGGCATCTAAAGCAGCTTTTTCTGGGAACATGGTAGTTATTGCAAAGCATAGAATGAAAGAAGAGAAGAGGGCAATTGCACAGGAAAAACATTTGTCTTGGTTTTTCTCTTTAAAAAATATGCTTTGTACTATGCAAGGAAGAAAGTTACGTAAATATTCATTGAGTTCATCTCTGATTTATCACCATTGCCAAAGGAAAAACAAAGGTGAAGTGCACTTGTTTCTGCATTTAGAGTAAAGTACTTCAGGTGAAAATTAACTATTAAGTAAGCAACTTTTCTCAACAGAATAAATGCATAAATTCTTAAGGACAGCCAAGTTGTGAGTAAAGATGCTTATAAAAATTGCCTACAAGTTATTTTATTCTTGTGTATTTAGTATTTGCTGAAAATAATTAGAGGAAATGAAATGAAGTCCTGAATTGCTACATAGTATTTAAAAAAAAATCTGCCGTTTTAGGCTTGGCAAGAAATATACACTGGACTGTATTGTATTCAAATAGTGCTCATATGTTTGATAACTGGGTGATCTTTTAGAGGAGGCATCTGTTTTTGTTTTTATAAGTAACCCATTGCTTGACTGCTAAAAATAGCTGCAGTTATTTTAAACAGTTGGACCACAGTTGGTAAGGAGGAAAGTAGAAATGAGTGTGTTTCTCAAGTTTTATTTTCACCCCACCAAAATGGCAAAAATTAAATTAATGGTATATACTCTGAACCAAATTTTATCTAAATGTTGATATTCTAAGGAGTAGAATTTCTAAAAGATAGCATTTGTATGTTGAACTGTCTGGCTTGGTAGAGTCAAAAGCCAATATAAATTGTTTAAATTCTTGCATTCTGGTTGCTTTTATCTAAATGATTTCTGCATTGTTGAAATACAGCTATTGATTTTTTTGGGACTGCTTAGACTATTTATTTTAATAGATTTTTTAATTTAATTTTTTTAATTAGGGAAGTTATAGGTTTACAGAAAAACCATGTAAAATACAGTGTTCCCATATACACCCCCTATTATTCACATTTTGCATTAGGTTGGTACCTTTGTTACAACTGAGGAAAAAATATTATAATTGTATTATTAACTGTAGTCCATAGTTTACATTAGGATGTAGTTTTCCCCCATATACCACCTTATTATTAACACCTTGCATTTGTTAGAATTCCTGAAAGAATATTTTTATAATTGTACTGTTAACTATGCTCCATTGTTTATGTTAGTGTTCACTGTGTTGTACAGTCCTATGTTTTATCTTTTAATTTTTATTCCTGTAACAGATATATTACCTAAAATTTCCCCTTTTAGCCACATTCACATATATAATTCAGTGCTGTTAATTATACTTAGAATGTTGTTCTACTATCACCACCATCCATTTCCAAAACTTTACAATCAAACCAAATAGAAATTCTGTACAAATTAAGCATTAACTTCCCATTCCCTACCTCCAAACCAGCCCCTGATAACCTATATTCTAGATATCTGTATGAGTTTGCTAATTCTAATTATTTCACATCAGTGAGATCATACAATATTTGTCTTTTTGTGTCTGGCTTATTTCACTCAACATAATGTCTTCAGGGTTCGTCCGTGTTGTTGCATGAACCAGAACTGCATTCCTGTTTAATGCTGAATAATATTCCAATGCATGTGTATACCACATTTTGTTTATCTGTTCATTGGCTGATGGACACTTGAGTTGCTTCCGTCTTTTGGGAATGATGAATAAGGCCACTATGAACATGAGTGTGCAGGTATCTGTTTGAGTCCCAGCTTTCAATTCTTTTGGGTATATAGTTGTGGGATTGCTCGGTCATATGGTAATTCTATCGTAAGTTTTCTGAGGAACAGCCAGACTGTCTTCCACAGTGGCTGCACCATTTTACATTGCAACCAGCAGTGAATGAGTGTTCCTATTTCTCCACATCCTCTCTAACACTTGTAATTTTCTGTGTTTTTAATAGCAGACATTCTAATGGGTGTGAAGTGGTATTTCATTGTGGTTTTGATTTGCATTTGCCTCATAGCTAACGATGTTGAGCATTGTTTCATGTGCTTTCTGGCCATTTGTATATCTTCTTTGGCAAGATGTCTATTCAAGTCTTTTGCCCATTTCTAAATTGGGTTGTTTGTCTTTTTATCATTAAGTTGAAGGATTTCTTTATATATTCTGGATATTGAACCCTTATTGGTTGTGTGGTTTCCAAATATTTTCTCCCCTAGAGTAGGTTGTCTTTTAACTTTCATGATGAAGTCCCATTTATCTGTTTTGTTTTTTTTTCTTTTGTTGCTTGTGCTTTGGGTGTAAAGTCTAAGAAATGATTGCCTAACACAAGGTCCTGAAGATGGTTCTCTACATTTAATTCCAGGAGCTTTATAGTCCTGGTTTTTATATTTAGATTTCGATGCATTTTGAGTTAATTTTTATATATACTGTCTTCCTTCTTTCTTTTGCATATGGATATCCAGTTCTCCCAGCACCATTTGTTGAAGAAACTATTCTTTCCCAATTTAGTAGACTTGGCAGCCTTGTTAAAAAATCAGTTGGCCATAGATGTGAAGGTCTATTTCTGAGCTCTCAATTTGATTACATTGGTCCCTATGTCTACAGTTATGCCAGCACCATGCTGTTTTGACCACTGTAGCTTTGCAATAAGCTTCCAAGTCAGGAAAGTGTGAGTTCTCCAACTTCTTTCTTTTTCAAGATGGTTTTGGCCGTTCGAGGCCTTTAATCCTTCCAAATAAATTTGATAATTGGCTTTTCCTTTTCCTCAAAGTAGGCTGTTGGAATTTTGATTGTTGATTGTGTTGAATCTGTAAATCATTTTGTGTAGAATTAACATCTTAACAATATTTAGTCTTCCAGCCCATGAACATGGAATGTTCTTCCATTTAGTTAGATCTTCTTTGATGTCTTTTAGCAAAGTTTTGTAGTTTTCCATGTAAAAGTCCTTGGTTAAATTTATTCCTAGATATTTGGTAATTTTAGTTATTATTGTAAATGGTATTTTTTCTTGATACCCTCCTTAGGTTGCTTATTACTAGTAGTGTTGATCTTATACCCTGTCACTTTGCTGAATTCATTTATAATATAGCTATTGATTTTTAAAATAAATATTGTGGTAAAATATATGGAACCTACCAAAATTTGGTTCAAAGTTTCTGAAATCTTAAGAGGGTATTAAGTGCTGATGACATGTTAATATTTTATGTGAGTCTTACTAAGGACCTTGCCAGAAGACCAGGAAGAATGCAGGTTGAAGAAATTTGTATCCTTATGGTTTCCAAATTCCTCAGAAGTCTTGAGCTAGCAGTTAATTAGCTACTCTTTAGTTTCTGACATTGAGGATAATGAATATTTTGATACTGTAAGGGTGAACTAGTACATATAAGGAAATTTGAAGAAGGAAATGTTTTTTAAATATTCAGATGTTGTTATTGTATATCAGTGAGCAAATTACAGTAGTTGTTTTATCTGACTCATAAGGTAAGGAAGGTGAACATCTGGAGTTTACTCCTTGTGAAATAATAGGTTGATGACGCTCACTTAGATTTGTGCTTTCTTATTAGTTCCTATTAGTGATAATTGCACCTGATTCGTATCTATGAGCAGTATGTCCTTGAAACCAGCTACAAGTCTTTGATTTTGATTTTGGCATTTATCTGTACCTTTGCCACTCGGTGGCTACCAACAGCTTGATAGCTCCTGGGCATTCATGCATGGGCTGTGGATTGTGAGCCTACTTATCTGGAATGTTTGGCTTTTGCTTCTGTTTGAATTTGTTTAAACAAAAAGTAGTGGTCTGGCTCATATGAAATAATGAAATCATAGAACAGGGTTTGGCTAGTTCTTTACATTGTTAAATGGTTGTAAAGAACAAAACCAGAGAAGAATATGACAGAGACTACGTATAGTTTGCAAGGTCTGAAATATTTACTAACTGACTCTTTACAGAAGAAGTTTGCTGCTGCCTGTAATAGACAAATTAGTGTAATGTAAAGTTGTTAGGAGCAGGGGCTCTGGGGCCAGACTACCTTGGTTCAAATCCTGGTTTTACCACTTACAACATGACCTTGGGCAAGTTACTTAATCTCTCTGTGACTTATTTTCTCACCTGTAAATGGAAGTAATTACAATGCCTACCTCATAGGATTGTGGTGAAAACTAAGTTAATGAAGTACTTAGAACGGTACCTGATCTTTACTGACTACTCAGTAATTGTTAGCAATTTATTATTATTATTGTGGTGGTGGAGGAAAAAGTCTTCAGAGATCATCAAAACCAGTTCTTTTCTTTCAGCTAGGGAGTGCTCAAATGATCAAAATCCATTTTCTGTTTTCATCAAGAATGGAGGGTCAGGGTAAATTGATGAGGGCCAAGATGGCAGCAGAGGACATTCCAGGATGCTGTTCTAAGATTCCCCACAGAATCTTTGATCTAGCAAAAACTGGGTAGAGGCATCGTCTTCAGAACTCCAGGAAACAGCTTCAGGGTTGTAGTAACTAACTGGGCAAGTGCTGGATAAAGAAAATGCAGGAAAAGCTCATGCCATCCTTGCTGATCCCTTTCCCTCCTCCTGCCTGGCTCAGTGTGGAGCCAGCCTGTGCTTATATGGTGGGTCCTTGGGCCTGTTCTGGAGGGAGAAGAGTATCCCTTATGCACATACCGGGGTGCATGTATGTTGGTGCCAATCTATGTGGTGGCAGCCTGAAAGGCTGAACCAGGAAACTCATCTCTGACTGGCCCACCCAGAACTTTCCCTGTAGGCAGAGGCAGCTTGCAGATAGCTGGATCAGTGTAAGAAAAATTAAGTCCAAGCAGCCTCGGGCAGAGGATTACCCGCTTTAAGTCATACAGGAGAGCACCCAGACAGGGAGAAAATCTATTTCATAGTAAGTAGAGGGGGCCTTAGAATTCTTATAAACAGGGGAACTTCTAATGCCTGCGAACAAGCAAAAACCCAGAACAAAACTTGTAAGGTCAAAAAAAGGTGGAGAAGAGCCTGCACCTTACTTTTGCCTCTGCCTGATTTGATAGGAGGGCTAAACTCTGAAGGAGAGCAACAGTCAACACAAAGCCAATTTGCAAAGACTTGGAAAGATGCTTTCTGTTCTGGTTTGTTAGTTTGTGTTAGCTCCTGGCATTCAGGAAATCTCTGTCATATCACTAGCAGGATACAAAGTTAAGGAACAAATGTTTCAGGAACTAAATCCCAGGGCTAATAAAACTTTGAAATATTAAGAGGTAACAAGGTGTGCAACAAAGATTACAAGATGAACAAAGAAATGGGAAATGATGGCCCATCCAAAGGAAAAAGATAAAAACCAAGAAAGCATCAAGGAAGACCAGACTTTGGACATACTGGACAAAGACTTTTTAAAAACGAACTTCTATATGCTTAAGAAGATGAAAAAAAAAAAACAGAGAAGAAGTAAAGGAAATCAGGAAAACAATGAATGAACAATATGAGATCTCAATAAAGAGAAAGACATTTCTGAAAGAACTAAGCAGAAATACTGGAGTTGAAGACCACAATAATTAAAATGAAAAATTTTCTAGAATATTTCAACAGCAGGTCAAGCTGGCAGAAGAAAGAATCAGTAAATGCAGAGAAACAAGAATGAAAAAACAGTGAACAGAGCCTAAGAGACTTGTGGACACCATCAAGCATACCAATAGATGCATTACAGAAGTCCCAGAAAAAGAGGAAAGAAAAGGAGGCAGAAGGAATATTCAAAGATATAATGGCAGAAAACTTCACAAATTAATGAAAGACATGAATGTGTACATTCAAGAAGCATAGTGACCCCAACAGGATAAAATCGAAGAGAAGAACCATGCCGAGACAGAGTTGTCAAACTGTTGAATGCAAGGAAAAGGAACTGAGAGCTGCAAGAGAAAAACAATGTGTTATATACAAAGGAGCCCCCAGAGATTAAGTTCCAGTTTTTCATCAGAAACCATGGAGGCAAGAAGGAAGTGGCACAAAGTATTTAAAGTGTTGAAAGAAAAAAAATTGCCAATGAAGAACTCTATATCCTACAAGACTGCCTTTCAAAAATGAGTGAGGGATTAAGACATTTCCAGGAAAACAAAAGCTGATGGAGTTTGCCACCATAGACCTGCACTATAAGCAGTGCTAAAGGGAATTCTTCAGACTGAAATGAAAGGACACTAAATAGGGGGTTGAAGCAACATAAAGAAATAAGACCTCTAGTAAATTTAACCATGTGGTAATTATAAATGCCACTACCATTATATTGTATTTCTTTGGTATGTGACTCTACTTTTTACTTATTATAGGTTCTAAAATGCAAATGCATAAAAAGAAATGATAAACCTATGCTTCTGGACATATATAATATAAAGATGTAATTTGTAACAAATACAGCAAAAAAGGTGGGAGGACAAGCGTTACAGGAAGTGTTTGTATGTGCTATTGAAGTTAAGTGGGTATCAAATCAAATGTGATTGCTATAGATTTCAGATGTTAAATTTAAGCCCCAATTTAGCCACAAAGGAAATACCTGAAAAATACATACAGAAGAAAATGAGACAGGACTCAAAATGGTACACTACAAAAACTTAAATAAATATTAAAGTAGGCATTAATGAAAGAATTGAGGGACAATTTTTTTGCTATTTAAAAAGACCAAATAGCAAAATGGCAAAAGAAAGTCTTACATTGTTAATAGTGACTTTAAGTGTAAATGGATAAAACTCTCCAGTCAAAAGGCAGAGATCAGCATAATGGATAAAAAAACTATGACCCAACTGTATGGTGTTTACAAGAGACTCACCTCAAATTCAAAGACATATGCAGGTTGAAAGTGAAAGGATGGAAAAAATAAATCATGCACACATAACCAAAAAGAGAGCTGGGGTAGCTATACTAATATCTGGTATAAAGTAGACTCTAAGTTAAAAAACCTGTTATGAGGGAAAGAGAAGGCTACTATATATTGATGAAGGGGTCAATTCAATAGGAGGACATAACATTTACAAATATATATGGAACTAATGGCAGAGCCCCAAAATAAACGATGCAAATATTGACATATTTGAAGGGAGAAATAGATGGGTCTATATTAGTAGTAGAAAACTTCAGTACACCACTTTCAATAACAGGTAGAACATCTACACAAAAGATGAATGAAGAAATAGAAGATTTGAATGATACTATAAACCAAGTAAACCTAAAGGATATATATAAAACACCTTACCCAACAGCAGCAAAATACATATTCTTCTTTAGTGGACATCGGTTGTCTCCAGGATAGCCCAAATATTAGGTTACTTGTCATAAATTTAAAAATATTGAAATCATAGATGTATCTTTTCCAGTCTTATTGGAATGAAGCTAGAAATCAACAACAGACAGAGAGCTGGAAAATTCATAATATGTGGAAATTAGGCAACACCTTCTTAAACAACCAGTGGGTCAAAGAGGAAATCAGAAGGAAAATTAGAGAATATCTTGAGGCAGATGGAAGTGAAAACACAACATGCCAACATGGGATGCAGCAAAGGCATTCTTATGAGGGAAATGTATAGTGGTAAATGCTTAAATGAAAAAAGAAGAAAGCTCTCAAATCAGACACCTAATCTCACAATTGGAGGAACTAGCAAAAGAAGAGCTAACTAAACCCAAAGAAAGCGGTAGGAAGGAAATAACTTAAGTGGAGATAAATGAAATAGAGAGAAAAAAAAAAACAGTAGAGAAAATGAACAAAACCAAGATTCGGTTCTTTGAAAAGATCAATAAAATTGAGAAACCCTTAGCTAGACTGACAAAGAAAAGAGAGAGTGGACACAAATAACTAAAGTCAGAAAAGTGGGGACATTGCTACTGACCCCACAATATAAAAAGGAACATAAGAAGATACTATGAACAACTGTATGGCAGCAAAGCAGACAGCCGAGATGAAATAGGCCAATTCCTAGAAACATGCATACTATCTACACTGCCTGAAGAAGGAATAGAAGATCTCAACAGACCAATAACAAGTAAAGAGATTGAATCAATAATCAAGAACCTCCCAACAAAAAAAATTTCAAGACTAAGATGGCTTCACTGGTGAATTTTATCAAGCATTCCAGAAGAATTAACACCAATACTGCTCAAATTCTTCTGAAAAATTGAAGTGGAGGGAACACTTTGTAGCTCATTCTCTGAGGCCAGCATCGCCATAATCCCAAAGCCAGATAAAGATACCACCAGAGAAGAAATTACAGACCCATATCCCTTATGAAGATACAACAGCACATTGAAAGAATTATGCACCATGATAAAGTGAGATCTATCCCAGGGATGCAAGGGTGGTTCAATATAAGAGAATCAGTTAATGTAATATACTACCTTAGCAGAGGTGGTTTCAGTGTTGAAAGACTGAACGGTTTCTCCACAGCTGACAGCATACTCAAATGTGAGAGACTGAGTGTTCCCCCTGAGATCAGGAACAAGACAAGGATGTCCACTGTCACCACTGTTAATTCAACATTTTACCTGATGTTCTAGCCAGAGCGACTAGGGAAGAAAAAGAAATAAAAGGCATCCAAATTGAAAAGGAAGAAACAAAATTTTCTCTATTTGCAAATACCATGATCCTATATATAGAAAATCTGAAGAATCCATAAGAAAGCTACTAGAACTAATAAACAAAGTCAGCAAAGTGGCAAGGTGCCAGTTTAACTTGCAAAAATCAGTAGTGTTTCTATGTAATGACCATCTGAAGAAGAAATGAAGAAAAAAATTCCATTTACGATAGCACTAAAAGAATAAAATATCTAGGAATAAATTTAAACAAAGATGTAAAGTACTTGTACATGGAAAACTACAAAACATTGCTGAAAGAAATCAAAGAAGACCTAAATAAATGGAAGGACATTCCGTGTTCATGGGTTTGAAAACTAAATATCGTCAAAATCTCAATTCTCCCCCAGGCAATTTACAGATTCAATACAATACAAGTCAAAATTGCATCAACTTTGCAGAAAAGAAAATTTGATGAAAAAGCCAGTCATCAAATTTATATGGAAAGAAAAGGGGCTCTAAATAGCTAAAACTGTCTTTAAAAAGAACAAAGTTGGAGTACTCACGCTGATCTTACAAAACTACAGTAATCAACATAGCATGACACTGGCCCAAGAACAGACATACAGACCAATTGAGTCAAATTGAGAGTTCAGAAATAGACTCTCAAATATATGGCCAATTAATTAAAAAAATTTTTTTTATTAGAGAAGTGGGTTTACAGAGCAATCTTGCATAAAATACAAGATTCCCATACACTACCCCACCACCAACGCTTGCTTTGGTGTGGAAAATTTGTTACAATTGATGGTAACACTTTTGGTGTAATTTTATTATTTTTTAACAGTAGTTACATTTGTTTCAATTGGTGAAAAATTATTCAAGTAGTGCTGTTAACTATTGTCTATAGTTTACATAGGAGTAGTTTTTCTCCGCTATTTGCAACCTATTTTTTTTTCATGCATGTCTTTATTTTATTACTCATCTACCCATTCACTGGATAAAGAGGGTGTCAGTCACAAGGTTTTTGCAATCACATGGTCATAAGATAAAAGCCGTATAGTTACACAATCATTATCAAAGATCAAGGCTGCTGGATTACAGTTCAACATTATCAGGTATTTCCTTCTTGATATTTTGGTAAACTAGAAACTAAAAAGAAATATCTATATAATAAATTGGTAGTCATAATCATTTGTTAAATACTAATTTCTCAGTTACACCTCCTCCCTCTCCTTTGATCATTCTCTCAATCTTCGGGGATAGCTGGGCAATGACCATTCTAACGTCTTCGTGCTGAGAAGGGGTGTTGACATTATGGGATAGAGGGTTGATACTGGTTTATGTTCTTGGAGAGACTGGTTTCAGGGCTTATCTGTCATAGGTACAAACAGGAGGCCTTAAGTTTCTGAAAAAATAAACATACTAAGTAAAACTTTGATAGAGTCTTAGATGGAGCTAAAGCTATTCTACAGGGTTTTCAGGAATACTGTTGGTTGGGGTTTGGCCTAATATGGCAATTTGTGATATGTGGCTGAATCTTGTGTAAGAGTAACTTCCAGAATGACCTCTCAACTCTCTTTGAAATCTCTAAGCCACTGAAACTTTATTTTGTTTGCTTTCTTTTCCCCCTTTTGGTCAAGAAGGTCTTGTCAATCCCACAATGCCAGGGCCAGGCTCATCCCTAGGAGTCATATCCTACATTGCAAGGGAGACTTTATGGCCAATTAACTTTATGAGGGTTCCAAGTACACTCAATGGGGAAAGAATAGTCTCTTCAGCAAACGGTGTGGGGAAAATTGGATATCCGTATGTGGAAGAATGAAATTGTACCCTACCTCACACCCTATAAAAAATAACTCAAAGTAGATCAAAGACTTAAATAGAAGAACCAAATCTGTAAGACTCTTAGAAGAAAATAAAGGGAAATATCTTCAGGACCTTGTGTTAGGCAATGGTTTCTTAGAATTTTATACCAAAAGCATGAGTAACCAAAAAAAAAAAAAAAAAAAAAAAAGATAAATGGAACTTCATCAAAATCAAAAACTCTTGTGCACCAAAGGACTTCATCATCAAAGTAAAAAGACAACCAGCAGAATAGGAGAACGTATTTGGAAACCACATATTTGATAAGGGATTAATATCCAGAATATATAAAGAAATCCTACAGCTCAACTACCAAAAGATAAACAAACCAATTAAAAAATGGGTAAAAGACTTGAATAAACATTTCTCCAAAGAAGATATACAAATGGCCAAAAAGCACATGAAAAGATGCTCAAAATCATAGCCATTAGGGAAATGCAAATGAAAACCATGATGGGATACCATTTCACACCCACTGGAACCAGAAAATAACAAGCATTGGAGAGGATGTGGAGAAAGAGGAACATATGTTCATTGTTGGTGGGAATGTAAAATGGTGCAGCTGCTGTGGAAAATAGTTTGGCGGTTCCTCAGAAAGTTAAAGTCTAGAATTACTTCTGAGTGTATACCCAAAAGTATTGAAAACAGAGACCCTAAGAATACTTGTACGCTGATGTTCATAGCAGCATTATTCACAATTGCTGAAAAACGGAAGCAACCTGTATGTATACAGTCATATAGCCTGTGTATATATGCCATATACATATAGGGATCATTATTCAGCTGTAAAAAGGAATGAAGTTTTGATACATGGGACAACATGGATGAACATGAAGACATCATGTTGAGTGAAATAAGCCAAACACAAAAACACAAATATTGATCTCACTGATGAGAAATAATTAGAGTAAAGCAAATTCATAGGGTCAGATATAGAATACATGTTACCATGGGCCAGGTTGGGATTAGGGAATGGGAAGTTAACACTTAATGGGTGCATACTTTCTGTTTGGGGCTATGGAAACAAAGGTACCATACTAATGCAAATTGTTAAATAATAGAGAAAACTCTGCATGAAGGGATCATATATAGGAACTCTATTTTCTGCATGAATTTTTCTATAATCCTACAAATTCTATAATAAAAAATATGTAAAGACAAAAAAAAAGGATGAAGGCATCCTTTTTTTTTAACAGTACCTGTTTTACTGAAAAAAGAAAGTGAAGGCAGATCCATCTGTACTCAAACATTAAGAAGTCATTAAAACATAAAAAGAAGTATAAGGGTAACGTATTTTATGCTTAAGAATAGGGTAATCAAAGTTCATTCATTAAATGTGACAAAAATTTAAATAAAAAGCAACAACAAAAAATCTTTGATGTAGTTTATCGCAAGCATAAGAAATAAAGTGGAAATTAGAGAGATAGAAGAGAGGATAATGGTTAGGGAAATGATGGGAAACAGCAAAACAAGAAGAAGAAAGGAGATCAGCAGAGAAAGATTTAGATCAAAGGGAGGCCAGAGGTTTCTCACTTCTCATTTCAAGGATGTCCAGTGTTGACATCACTTCTTCCCTTGGGAGCCCACCTCAGTTATTTTGCATGTCCAGTTTAACTGCTTTCATTTCAAGGTAATTTGTGCCTACTTTTGATTATTTTTCATTGCAGAAATAAATTCATTCAGTCTGTTTACTGAACACACTTTATATGCAAGGTGTTGTCCCTCTAAAACCCTGTCACAATTGTATACAAAATTGTATTTTCTATATTTATTTTTTAGGCCAAACATTTCTGTTCCCTTTAGCTCTCTTCTAATCATTGTTGTCATTGTTGTCATCATCATCATCATCTTCATCTTCTTCATCATCATCATCATCATCATCATCAAAACTTGTTGGATTCCTAAATGCCTTTCTTCATCTCTGATAGCTTTTTATTTCTTCCACTTGCTCTTTCAAGTATGGTAAGAAAACATATGTTATTTATAAAATATAGAAAATATTTTAAAAATCAAAAAAAATGAAGTGTAATTCATTCTCTCTTTTTCACTCTTTAAGAAACAAAACAAAACAAAAAAAAACTCGGATGTTTATTCTGTTTATGATATTGGAGTGGAGTGATGAGTGTTCCAGGATGGGTATTTGATGATGTCAGGGGACTGAAGTAATGGAGTTGTATCGAGATTACACTGTGCACATTGATTACCTCATCTCATTAGCTGATGGAGACTTTTGAAAGGACAAGATTGCAGAGCTTTCAAGCTTATAGCTCCCAGGTTCTGATCCCAAGAGCTTGATAATTGTCATTGCCCAGTGGGATTGTGTTAAAATGGGGTGGCTTAGTGTACTATAGTATATTTTATGTGAGTATTATTACAGTTCCCCATGTTCTTGGATATTTTTAGGTAAGGTTAGGATTTTCAGAGCAACTTGAGTTTTTCTTCAGAGCAATTGTGGAATCCTAAAATCATGTTTGTCTCACTTTAGTAGAATTTTAGTTCACTGAGGGAGGCGAGTTTTTTTTTTTTATTTTCTTAAGTTTTTTGTTTTAATTTTACTTAAAAATTTAGAGCAGTTGTAGAAAAATCATGCATTCAGTACATAGTTCCCATATCGGGAGGCAATTTTTTTTTTTTTCTTGTTATGACTTTTTTTTTAAATTCAGGGGAGGCGAATTTTTGTTTTTTGAACTATGATTCCTCAAACACGTACAACAGTGACACATATAGAGTCTCAGTAAGTATTTTTGAATGCGTGAACGAATAAATTAAATATACTTATTATTTTCACCAAAATATCCTCCAAATCCAGATAGTTTGCCAGTTGATGTTGTTTTCAATGACTTTGTGCTATGAAGAGTATTTTAAATTTTGAATTAATTCTATTTAATACATATACAGTTGAGTACATAAAAGGGAAACTGAACAGGAAATCCATGTTTCTATTGATTAATATTTTCGCAGATTAAATGGTGAATGATAGGATTGTTAGATGCACATGACCCAGGCAGTTAAGACCTAATTTAGCTGCAACTCTCATCCCCAGAAATGTTTGAGAGGGCTTTTAAATATCATTGTTTTTTCCTTTATTCTAAGAGGATAGCATAATAAATGCTAATTTTAAAAACTGCTTTCTTTCAAGTAGAATTGAATTATAAAATACTATATTAACCACCACGCTATGCTGCCTCCTCGAAATTGTACTTTCCACACACCCTTTCTTAGGACTTGAGGATGTAAGAAGAAGAGGGAGTAAACCAAGAACGAGAAGGTCATGGCGTGCAGAGATCTGGTAGATCTGCCTGAGAGGGCATTGTGGGAAGTCAGGATGAAAGCCAAGTCCTGGGTCTGCCAGCACACATTCCGTTTGAAAAGAGATAAGGAAGGGACAGGATGGGTCCAGGAAAAGAGGGGATCGATAAACTAGGTAGTAAAAAGGGAGGTGTGGGAAAAGTCAAAGATCTGATAAAGGCAATTGGTGACGTGTGAAGAGGAGAATCCATTAGACCATGACACTGAGCATTCTCCACTGAAAGGCATGGGGGTGGTGACACTGACCCTGGACAAGTGGAGAAGGAAATTAATCCTAGCCCCTACTTGGCACTGTAGGGAATAACACATCCATGACCATCATAGTGTAAATGCTGTTTATTGATTTTAAGCTCTTATAGTAATCAACCTTTGATTAGTTTGTGAAAATTCATAGGAAATTGAACTGTTAAAGAACAGAATGTAAACGTTATCAGCCTTGACAATGTGAAAGTCTATGTGCAGTAGACAGAAATTAGGAAATTGAATGGTGTGAGACAAGATTGGAGGGAGAGGATGGAAACTAACTGTACCCAAACAGTTAAAAGATATACTTTATGGCTGATGGAAATAAGAAACAGCAGCTTAAGTATGTGGCTTAATGTTGCAGAACTGTCTAGTTGAGGAACTGGGACCTCCTTATCAGTACATTGGGAGGAAGGAGGGAAGGAGACCATAGGGAGAAAGTGAGCCACCCATCAGGGCATGAGGTCAATAGCTAATGACGTCAATAGCTAATGTTTAAGAGTGATAAATCATATATAAGCATTTTATTTGGAAATAGGAAGTATCTCTGTATCTGCTCTGATAGGCTGAATTTGGCCCATCATATGGTTCAGTTGCATATTCTGGTGAAGGCACTACATATGGAGCTTTGGGCTGGGTTTAGGTGAGGGTTCTTACATCCTTAGAGTTGGAGGGGTAGGGGAAGAAATAATAAATGTCAATTTAAAAAACTCTGCAGGAGCCTGGTGAGCACTGGATCGGTGGAGGAACACCCACGCCAGAAGGGGAAGTTGAAGCCAGGGGAGGAGGGGAATAAATATGCCTACCTCTCCCCTCCTGGATCACAGAGGAGGGCAGAGAATGGGTGGGGGTGCAAACCAGGAATAACCAGCACCAAGGAGGGAGTAACTAAGAGATGTGCTTCTCTGTAGAACAGAAGTGGGGGTGGGAATTCTAGCACAGGACTATTGCTGATAAGGTCTTTTGTACAGTTTGATATTTTAACTTCTTGCAGGTATGACTTTGGAGAGGACATTTTAACATAAATGCTTTAATTCATTCAGCACCTATTTTTTAATTCTAATGTGCTAAGAGCTTGGACAGTAGTGACCCAAACAGTCCTCCAAGTACTTTTAATCTGGTTGGGAAAACAAGATGCTAAACAAACAAAAAACGTGACAAATATCATTACAAATTGTGATTAATACTACATTTCCTTTCATAGCACACAAAAAAGTGCTGCTTCTACAAACTTAATTCTTCAATAATGATACTTTACTAATTTTAAAAATATTATTTGGAAACAAGAACATTTCTTTCTTGAGTAGCCTATTTTGCTCTGTTTAACTGTAAATACACTACATGCTGAAAATCAGATCTACAAATGGATCTTCATTGTTTTGTTCTTTTGTTACTCATTTTAATGAATAATTTGAACAGATTCCAAAACATTAAATTAGATGTATAAGCATGCTTTAAGAATGATATCATAATGTTAATGTATTTAAAACTTAGCAGTGATATCATTGTTTAAACATAGTAAATTTTAAGAAAGTTAATTATCCTTAAGTAATTTTGCAGTAAAACAGACAAGGGATTAAAAAAACCCAAGGATGGCTGGAAAAATTCTCCTGCCTTCATCCTCCTGGTTTGTGAACCTTGATAATCAGAATAAGTCTTTTTGGGGTCCTTGGTTGAATTTGCCCTTCCTTGATTTTCTCCTAAAGATCTAAGCAACGATAGAAAAACTGGGATAAGCATTTCCAGGACAGGAGTTTTATCCTGTCTCTCTTGATTCTTCCTATTGCTGCATGGTTTTGTCCAAGAGAGGAAGATAAACGAACCTAGGGAGGTGCATGTCACTGTCCCCTCATTCTCCCACCTTTCATAACATTCAAAACTTTCCACAAGAGAACAAGCTGAGAACAGAAATATTGAAGGGCTCTGTTCCCATATCCTGAGCTTTTGCTTATTAAGTTCTTCTTAAAATATACACCTGAGTAATTCATCTACTTTGATTTAGGCTACTCTGTTTCCTACATGAAAAAGCTCCTTAGAGTGTTTTAAGCTGACACTGCATACATGTAAGATGTAGTCTTAATTACAGAAAGCTAACGGCTTTTAGGTACTGCTAGAATTGTCACACTAATGCACCTCTCCAAAGAGTGTTAAAAATGGTAATTTAATTAACTATTTTAGTGTCTTTATTCATCTTAAAATGTTTTTTATATGGGTTCTCTCGTTTCATTTTTGTGCAGTTCTAAGAAACAAAATTCCTCCTAGTTCAGGAGGGGTTTTATATGTGTTCAAATGTTTACACCTGGGAGAAAATCTAGAATTACTTCTCAAATCATTCTGTTTGTAATAATCACAACAGAATTCTGTTTGTAATAATTCATTTTGGTTATTCTAGATGTTAAGAAATGGGACCACTGGTTCACTTAAGCCTAGAAACTATGCTAGATACTTGCACCTCATCTTTAGGGATCGTTTTCTCATGTTCTATTCAGTGACTGTAGTTCGTATAATCCTGGCTGGCTGCCTTGCAAAAATGTGTGTCACCAGTTACCGGGTAGGGGTGGGGAGGTCATGTGATTGGTTGTTTATGTAAGTCAGTGGTAGTGTCATCTCTGTGTTTAAAGAGCTGTATATGTTAGTGTGAAACTAGTATAAAAATGGGCAGCTGGTTTAGAGGAGAATCTGCTGCTGCTGCTGATGAGATCATAGACAAAACCCACACCCCTTTCTAGACAGGCAGATCCCCATGGAGATAAGCATGCTTCTCTGGAGGAGTCACGCAGCCACGCCTGGCATGGTTGAAACAGCGTCTCATGATTTCACTTTACCTCTTCTTTGACTTGAAGTACTTTGGAAATGAATCCTTAGATTTCCAGTCTTCTTTATGGAAATGATTTTGTTTTAGTTATTCATGTTTAGGACTCCTGAAAATCAAAAAGATAGTATCCAGACCATGTCAACCTAGAAACTAGCAGCCAGTAAATTTTCTTCTTAAATTTTGAGAAGTCATATGCTTCCTAGTGCAGTCTAGAGGTGTCAGCTTTTCCTTAAATGGTAATGGTCAAAAGTCCAAAAGTGCACAAGGAAATAGTTTACCCACCTAAGTTGATATAAAAGTTTTGTCTTTGGGGCAAAGGTGTTTAATACAGATTCACAAGTTAATTTTTTATTCTTTAGTGACTAATTTGTAGGTGTTTGTAGTAAGTTTTTTTTTTTTCTCTTTGTTTTGTATTGTTTTCTTTTTGCTGATGCTTGCAGTATCTTTTAAAGTCTCCACTAGGGGGCAGACAAAAGAATGGAAAAGAAAGGAAACCTAAATCAATCCATTGTATTTCACTATACCTTTGTGCCTTATCTTTGCTGTTTCTTCTGGATACCTTAGGGGAAATTTTTTCTATTTAGCTGTACTTCATATATAAGCATTTTTAGTGCTTTTCAGTATGCTTATTTCTACATTTATAAAGTAAGCATATTTATACAAATTTAATGGTCATTTTGCAGTTAATTAATTGCTGTAGTATTTGTTTTGCTTCTCTGGTATATCACCATGAAAACACTTAGTAATGGAAATGTAATAATTTTTCATGGATGACTTTGATGATGATCCCTGTAGAGTTAGTTCACCTTATACTATGCATCAAGACTGTCCATGCACTCATTGAACACTCAAGTCCTCATCTTTTGTCAGGCATTGTATATGTTAGGTTTTGAAAATAGAGTAGTGAATAGAGAGAGCCTAGGAGACTGAGTATAAATGACTAATAATGGCTGCTGTTTTGACCATTTGGTGAAAGGATTGGAGTGTGAGAGGAATCAGAAGACATTCTTGATGGCTGCAGTTCTGGGTAGTTTTTGTTTCTGATTATTCTTTTCAAACTGCTAATGATTAGAAGGCCACACAGAGTTGGAGTGGGGGCTTCAATAGTAAGCGAGGGAACAAGCCCCTCTTTTATTGTGGATGTGTATATATATATATATATATATATATATGTGTGTGTGTGTGTGTGTGTGTGTCCCTCTTTTATTGTGGATATATATATATGTGTGTGTGTGTGTGTGTGTGTGTATCATAAATTTTTCTATTTTAACCGTTTTTATGTATACAATTTAGTGCATGACTTTTATAATGTTGTGCTACCATCACCACCTTCCATTACTAAAACTTTGAGAAACTGTGCTTTTTAAGCAGTAACTCCCCATTCTCCCTACCCCCAGCCCCTGGTAACTTCTAATCTACTTTCTGTCTCTATGAATTTGCACAGTCTAGGCATTTCATGTAAATGAAATCATCCAATATTTGTTCTTTTGTGTCTGGCTTATTCCACTTAGCATAATGTTTTCAAGGTTCATCCATGTTGTATCATGTATCAGAACTTCATATGTTTTTATGACTGAATAATACTCTATTGTATGTATATACCACATTTTGTTTATGCATTCATCTGTTGATGAACACTTGAGTTGTTTCTACCTTTTCGCTCTTGTGAATAATGCTGTTATGTACACATATCTATTCAAGTCTCTGCTCTGTTCTTTGGGGGTATATACTAAAGAGTGGAATTGCTGGCTCATATGGTAAATTTTTTTTTTTTTTTTTAATCTTCATTTTATTGAGATATATTCATATACCACGCAGTCATACAAAACAAATCGTACTTTCGATTGTTCACAGTACCATTACATAGTTGTACATTCATCACCCAAATCAATCCCTGACACCTTCATTAGCACACACACAAAAATAACAAGAATAATAATTAGAGTGAAAAAGAGCAATTGAAGTAAAAAAGAACACTGGGTACCTTTGTCTGTTTGTTTCCTTCCCCTATTTTTCTACTCATCCATCCATAAACTAGACAAAGTGGAGTGTGGTCCTTATGGCTTTCCCAATCCCCTTGTCACCCCTCATAAGCTACATTTTTATACAACTGTCTTCGAGATTCATGGGTTCTGGGTTGTAGTTTGATAGTTTCAGGTATCCACCACCAGCTACCCCAATTCTTTAGAACCTAAAAAGGGTTGTCTAAAGTGTGCGTAAGAGTGCCCACCAGAGTGACCTCTCGGCTCCTTTTGGAATCTCTCTGCCACTGAAGCTTACTTCATTTCCTTTCACATCCCCCTTTTGGTCAAGAAGATGTTCTCCGTCCCACGATGCCAGGTCTACATTCCTCCCCGGGAGTCATATTCCACGTTGCCAGGGAGATTCACTCCCCTGGGTGTCTGATCCCACGTAGGGGGGAGGGCAGTGATGTCACCTTTCAAGTTGGCTTAGCTAGAGACACAGGGCCACATCTCAGCAACAAAGAGGCATTCGGGAGGAGGCTCTTAGGCACAACCATAGGGAGGCCTAGCCTCTCCTTTGCAGCAACCGTCTTCCCAAGGGTAAAACCTGTGGTAGAGGGCTCAACCCATCAAGCCACCAGTCCCCTATGTCTGTGGTCATGTTAGCAACCATGGAGGTGGGGTAGGCGAATACCCCTGCATTCTCCACAGGCTCCTCAAGGGGGCACTACATCTTTTTTTTTTTTTCCTTGTTTTTTTTCCTTGTTTTTTTTTTTTTTTTAACTTTCCCTTCTTTTTTAAATCAACTGTATGAAAGAAAAGTTAAAAAGAAAACATACAATAAAAGAACATTTCAAAGAGACCATAACAAGGGAGTAAGAAAAAGACAACTAACCTAAGATAACTGCTTAACTTCCAACATGTTCCTACTTTACCCCAAGAAAGTTACCTAATATAGCAACATTTCTGTGAACTTGCTCCTACTATATCCATCAGAAATTAACAGACCATAGTCATTCCTGGGCATCCCCAAAACATTAAATAGCTTATCTGTTCTTCTTGGATTATTGTTCCCCCTTCCTTAATTGCTCTCTGTTACTAGTTCCCCTACATTCTACATTATAAACCATTTGTTTTACATTTTTCAAAGTTCACATTAGTGGTAGCATATAATATTTCTCTTTTTGTGCCTGGCTTATTTCGCTCAGCATTATGTCTTCAAGGTTCATCCATGTTGTCATATGTTTCACGAGATCGTTCCTTCTTACTGCCGCGTAGTATTCCATCGTGTGTATGTACCACATTTTATTTATCCACTCATCTGTTGAAGGACATTTGGGTTGTTTCCATCTCTTGGCAATTGTGAATAATGCTGCTATGAACATTGGCGTGCAGATATCTGTTCGTGTCACTGCTTTCCGATCTTCCGGGTATATACCGAGAAGTGCAATCGCTGGATCGAATGGTAACTCTATATCTAGTTTTCTAAGGAACTGCCAGACTGACTTCCAGAGTGGCTGAACCATTATACAGTCCCACCAACAGTGAATAAGAGTCCCAATTTCTCCACATCCCCTCCAGCATTTGTAGTTTCCTGTTTGTTTAATGGCAGCCATTCTAACCGGTGTTAGATGGTATCTCATTGTGGTCTTAACTTCCATCTCTCGAATAGCTAGTGAAGCTGAACATTTTTTCATGTGTTTCTTGGCCATTTGTATTTCCTCTTCAGAGAACTGTCTTTTCATATCTTTTGCCCATTTTATAATTGGGCTGTCTGTACTATTGTCATTGAGTTGTAGGATTTCTTTATATATGCAAGATATCAGTCTTTTGTCAGATACATGGTTTCCAAAAATTTTTTCCCATTGAGTTGGCTGCCTCTTTACCTTTTTGAGAAATTCCTTTCAGGTGCACAAACTTCTAAGCTTGAGGAGTTCCCATTTATCTATTTTCTCTTTTGTTGCTTGTGCTTTGGGTGTAAAGTCTAGGAAGTGGCCGCCTAATACAAGGTCTTGAAGATGTTTTCCTACATTATCTTCTAGGAGTTTATGGTACTTTCTTTTATATTGAGATCTTTGGTCCATTTTGAGTTAATTTTTGTGTAGGGGGTGAGGTAGGGGTCCTCTTTCATTCTTTTGGATATGGATATCCAACTCTCCCAGCCCCATTTGTTGAAAAGACCATTATGACTCAGTTCAGTGACTTTGGGGGCCTTATCAAAGATCAGTCGGCCATAGATCTGAGGGTCTATCTCCGAATTCTCAATTCGATTCCATTGATCTATATGTCTATCTTTGTGCCAGTACCATGCTGTTTTGGCAACTGTGGCTTTGTAATAAGCTTCAAAGTCAGGGAGTGTAAGTCCTCCCACTTCGTTTTTCTTTTTTAGAGTGTCTTTAGCAATTTGAGGAATCTTCCCTTTCCAAATAAATTTGATAACTAGCTTTTCCAAGTCTGCAAAGTAGGTTGTTGGAATTTTGATTGGGATTGCATTGAATCTGTAGATGAGTTTGGGTAGAATTGACATCTTAATGACATTTAGTCTTCCTATCCATGAACATGGAATATTTTTCCATCTTTTAAGGTCCCCTTCTATTTCTTTTAGTAGAGTTATGTAGTTTTCTTTGTATAGGTCTTTTACATCTTTGGTTAAGTTTATTCCTAGGTACTTGATTTTTTTAGTTGCTATTGAAAATGGTATCTTTTTCTTGAGTGTCTCTTCAGTTTGTTCATTTCTAGCATATAGAAACATTACTGACTTATGTGCATTAACCTTGTATCCCGCTACTTTGCTAAATTTGTTTATTAGCTCTAGTAGCTGTATCGTCGATTTCTCAGGGTTTTCCAGATATAAGATCATATCATCTGCAAACAATGACAGTTTTACTTCTTCTTTTCCAATTTGGATGCCTTTTATTTCTTTGTCTTGCCGGATTGCCCTGGCTAGCACTTCCAGCACAATGTTGAATAACAGTGGTGACAGCGGGCATCCTTGTCTTGTTCCTGATCTTAGAGGGAAGGCTTTCAGTCTCTCACCATTGAGTACTATGCTGGCTGTGGGTTTTTCATATATGCTCTTTATCATGTTGAGGAAGTTTCCTTCAATTCCTACCTTTTGAAGTGTTTTTATCCAAAAGGGATGTTGGATTTTGTCAAATGCTTTTTCAGCATCTATTGAGATGATCAATTGATTTTTCCCTTTTGACTTGTTAATGTGTTGTAATACATTGATTGATTTTCTTATGTTGAACCATCCTTGCATGCCTGGAATAAACCCCACTTGGTCATGGTGTATGATTTTTTTAATATGTCTTTGGATTCGATTTGCAAGTATTTTGTTGAGGATTTTTGCATCTATATTCATTAGGGAGATTGGCCGGTAGTTTTCCTTTTTTGTAGCATCTTTGCCTGGTTTTGGTATTAGATTGATGTTAGCTTCATAAAATGAGTTAGGTAGTGTTCCATTTTCTTCAATGTTTTGAAAGAGTTTGAGTAAGATTGGTGTCAGTTCTTTCTGGAAAGTTTGGTAGAATTCCCCTGTGAAGCCGTCTGGCCCTGGGCATTTATTTGTGGGAAGATTTTTGATGACTGATTGGATCTCTTTGCTTGTGATGGGTTGGTTGAGGTCTTCTATTTCTTCTCTGGTCAGTCTAGGTTGTTCATATGTTTCCAGGAAATTGTCCATTTCCTCTACATTATCCAGTTTGTTGCCATACAGTTGTTCATAGTATCCTCTTATAATTTTTTTAATTTCTTCAGGATCTGCAGTTATGTCACCTTTTTCATTCATTATTTTGTTTATATGGGTCTTCTCTCTTTTTGATTTTGTCAGTCTAGCTAGGGGCTTGTCAATCTTGTTGATCTTCTCAAAGAACCAACTTTTGGTGATATTTATCCTCTCTATTGTTTTTTTGTTCTCTATGTCATTTATTTCTGCTTTAATCCTTGTGATTACTTTTCTTGTACTTGGTTTACGATTGGTTTGCTGTTCATTTTCAAGCTTCTTCAGTTGATCCATTAGTTCTTTGATTTTGGCTCTTTCTTCCTTTTTAATGTATGCGTTTAGTGCTATAAATTTCCCCCTTAGCACTGCTTTTGCTGCATCCCATAGGTTTTGGTATGTTGTGTTCTCATTTTCATTCGTCTCTATATATTTAGCAATTTCTCTTGCTATTTCTTCTTTAACCCACTGATTGTTTAGGAGTGTGTTGTTTAACCTCCAGGTATTTGTGAATTTTCTAAGTCTCTGATGGTTATTGACTTCTAATTGTATTCCATTGTGGTCAGAGAATGTGCTTTGAATAATTTCAATCTTTTTAAATTTATTGAGGCTTGTTTTATGTCCCAGCATATGATCTATTCTGGAGAAAGTTCCATGAGCACTAGAAAAGTATGTGTATCCTGGTGATTTGGGATGTAATGTCCTGTATATGTCTGTTAAATCTAATTCATTTATCAGATTGTTTAGGTTTTCAGTTTCCTTATTGGTCTTCTGTCTGGTTGATCTATCTATAGGAGAGAGTGATGTGTTGAAGTCTCCCACAATTATTGTGGAAACATCCATTGCTTCCTTTAGTTTTGCCAGTGTTTCTCTCATGTATTTTGTGGCACCTTGGTTGGGTGCATAGACATTTACAATTGTTATTTCTTCTTGCTGAATTGCCCGTTTTATTAGTACGTAGTGGCCTTATTTGTCTCTCAAAACATCCCTGCATTTGAAGTCTATTTTATCTGAGATTAATATTGCTACACCTGCTTTCTTTTGGCTGTAGCTTGCATGAAATATTTTTTTCCATCATTTCACTTTCAGTTTCTTTGTGTCCCTGTGTCTAAGATGAGTCTCTTGTATGCAACATATTGATGGTTCATTTTTTTTGATCCATTGTGCGAATCTATATCTTTTAATTGGGGAGTTTAATCCATTTACATTCAACGTTATAACCATGAAGGCATTTCTTGAATCAGCCATCTTATCCTTTGGTTTATGTTTGTCATATTTTTCCCCTCTGTCTATTAATATCCTTTATTGTACCCATACTGAATCTCTTTAGTACTGAACCTTTCTCCAAGTCTCTCTGTCCTTTCTTTGTTTCTCTGTCTGTAGGGTTCCCTTTAGTATCTCCAGTAGGGCAGGTCTCTTGTTAGCAAATTCACTCAGCATTTGTTTGTCTGTGAAAAATTTAAGCTCTCCCTCAAATTTGAAGGAGAGCTTTGCTGGATAAAGAATTCTTGGCTGGAAATTTTTCTCACTCAGAATTTTAAATATATCGTGCCACTGCCTTCTTGCCTCCATGGTGGCTGCTGAGTAGTCACTACTTAGTCTTATGCTGTTTCCTTTGTATGTGGTGAATTGCTTTTCTCTTGCTGCTTTCAGAACTTGCTCCTTCTCTTCTGTGTTTGACAGTGTGATCAGTATATGTCTCGGAGTGGGTTTATTTGAATTTATTCTATTTGGAGTTCGCTGAGCATTTATGATTTGTGTATTTATGTTATTTAGAAGATTTGGGAAGTTTTCCCCAACAATTTCTTTGAATACTCTTCCTAGACCTTTACCCTTTTCTTCCCCTTCTGGGACACCAATGAGTCTTATATTTGGACGTTTCATATTATCTATCATATCCCTGAGGTCCATTTCGATTTTTTCAATTTTTTTCCCCATTCTTTCTTTTATGCTTTCATTTTCCATTCTGTCATGTTCGAGGTCACTGATTCGTTGTTCAACTTCCTCTAGTCGTGTACTATGAGTGTCCAGAATCTTTTTAATTTGGTCAACAGTTTCTTTAATTTCCATAAGATCATCCATTTTTTTATTTAGTCTTGCAATGTCTTCTTTATGCTCTTCTAGGGTCTTCTTGATTTCCTTTATCTCCCGTACTATGGTCTCATTGTTCATCTTTAGTTCTTTGAGTAGCTGCTCTAGGTGCTGTGTCTCTTCTGGTCTTTTGATTTGGGTGCTTGGGCTTGGGTTATCCATATCGTCTGTTTTTTTCATATGCTTTATAATTTTCTGTTGTTTTTGGCCTCGTGGCATTTGCTGAACTTGATAGGGTTCTTTTAGGGTTTGTATACCTATTGAAGTCCTTATCTCTAATTTATCAGATCTACAGCTTCGTGGAGTACACTTTCTCTAACTAACCAGCAGGTGGCGTCCACGAGCCACCTGTTCTCCACAAGCCAGTTCTCCCCTGCTTAGCCTTTTTGGTGAGTGGGGGAGTGAGTCTTGTGGGGTCCAATTGGTGTACCAAGCTTGCGTGTGTAGTTGGTGTTGCCTGCCCTGTATATGGGGCGTGTTTCTGGGCAGTCAGGGAGGGGGGGGTGGCTCTAACAGTCAAATCTCCCTGGTGATCCTAGAGTTTTAAAGCTGCTGCAATAGTCTGATCCTTCAGTTCAGTCCTGCCACAGTTTGTCTCTGCCACTGACCCACAAGTCCTTGGTATTGGCGTATGGCTCCTGAGACTTGCAAGTGGGCCCCTCTTCCAGGCCGTGCACCCCGGGTCCTCTGTTGAGGGATGACTGTGCTATGTCACAGGTGAGTGCCGTCCCCCCAGGGCAGTTCTGGGCTGCTGGGCTGTGTAGGGAGGCTCCCAGTCTGCTGAAATGATGGCTGAATGGGGCTTTGTTAATTCACACTGCTCTACCTTCCCAACTCTGGGACAATCAGCTGAGGTTGCAAGGAAGGCTAATGTCCACGCCCAGTTTTGTGGTGTGTGCCTGTTATTTGAAGCACTTCCGTCACACTGGGTTGTCTGGGGCAGTTCTGGGCTATGGGGCTGGCGATGGGCAGGAGTGTTTCCTGTCCACTAGGATGATGGCTGTGAGCGGACACCCCCCTTTTCTTGGGAAGTTGTGGTGTTTAGTGAATTTTCTCAGCCACTGGATTATTGCGTTTTGTCTCAGAGCTCTCCTAGTTCTGCTCTTGACTTGACCTGCCCAAATAGCAAGTCTTTGAAGCTTTCTGTATTGGGCTTCTTAGAGTAATTGTTTTAGAAAAAGAAAAAAGTATTAAAAAAACAAAAAAAAACAAAAAAAAAAAAACGGGCCCTCCTCAGAGATCTAATGGGTTATTGAAATGCTAAGAGACAAAGCAACCAGGGCCATTAAGGAAAGGTCCACAGGGCAGAGAGATCAGCTTTTCTTCGGGATTTGCATATGCGCCTCAGGGCCCTTCCCCTTTCTATGTTCACCAGAACTCCAAAAATCCTCGCTTTTATTTTGGAGTTTTTCGTGTTGTTTTTTTTCTATGCTGCGCTGGCTGCTCTCAGATTCTCTGGTGTCTGGTCTCAGTCTATCTATGGTTGGAGTTTGGATCAGTAGAATGTGTTTCCGATAAAGGCTGCCACTGCAGTTCTCCCTTCTCCTTCCCGGAGCTGACAGCCCCTCCTCCCCCGGGACTGAGCCTGGCAGGGAGGGGCGCGGGTCCCCTGGCCGCAAAAACTTACAGATTTCGCTGATCTCAGCAGTTCCACGTTTTCATGAGTGTTGTATGAAGTATGCCCAAAGTCAGATTGCTCTGTGGTGTCCAGTCCACGCAGTTCCTGGCTTTCTACCTACTTTCCTGGAGGAGTAACTAAAACATACAGCTCACCAGTCTGCCATCTTGCCCCGCCTCCCTCATATGGTAATTTTAATGTTAACTTTTTGAAGAACTGCCAAACTGTTTTCCATAGTGGCTATACCATTTCACGTTCCTATAAGCAATGCACAAGGGTGCCAATTTTTCCACATCCTCACCAACACTTCTTTTCTTTCTTTTTTATTTATTTATTTATTTTTTTAAGTAATAGCCATCCTAGTGGGTATGAAGTGGCATCCCATCTCATTGTGGTTTTGATTTGCATTTCCCTATTGACTAATGATTCTGAGCAATCTCTTCATGTTCTATTGGCCATTTCAAGCCCCTCCTCTTAATGTGTGCATGTTTAGGGGTCTAGCTAAGGTGTTAATGTTTTTATTATTCCTTTTTCTTTGCTCCATTGAGAATCAGATCCAGTTATCATTTACTGCAGCCAATCTAAGGGTACAAAACCTTATTGAAATCTTGGAGTGAAAATATCATCACTTTGCTTCTCATGTCACTTATTCAGCAAAATATAGGCTTTTGTTTTTCTTTCTTTTTTTTTTTTAATTTTTCAAATTTTAACTAGGGATATTTTGTTTCTCCTCAGCTTCCCCTCTACTTTTGGAGCTACCCTTTGTGTAGATAACTACAAATAGGTTGTCTAGTCTTTTACTATTTCAAGTATAAACATTTAAATCACTGTGCAGTAAAGGTACTTATTCTGAGAATGTCTTCAGGTTACAATGCCTAACATAAGTTGAAATAACATGGGATCTTTTTTCCTGACATAAATTCTTCATGTATTAGATTTAATGAATCAGTCCAAACAGTATGAGAGTGCCGTTATTGGTAAACAGATGATAGCATTTCTGTCAAGAAAGGATTTTACACATTTGTTTTAGTCATTATTTGCTTAGAGCACCAACTGCATATTGTACCAAATTGGAATAGACATAACAGGACATTCTTTGCATTATGATTAAATATGTTAATGACTAGACTGTATCTGGGATGCTGTGCTAAGTTAGAAAGCCCATGGTAAATTAATATCGTTGTTTTTATAATCACTAAATATGTTTTATTTAATATGTTTCATACTAAATAAGTTTCAGAAAGCATTTTAATGAGGGAGGGCTTCACCATTACCCCCTTAATTCTAGCATGGTTAGCAAGACTTGGAAAAAGTCACGATAAGTGAAAAATAAATGAATTAAAATTTTAAACCTGCCTCTGAAAGTTAGAACATGAAACCAGAGATACAGTCATCTTTATTCAAAAAGCTAGATGCTTAAAAATATGTATATGAATAAAGATTAGATGAGAGAATGGAAAAATAAAGATTTTCTTTAATGGTGGTGGGATTATATTATATTTTTCCCTTGATTTTTCAGTTGACTTTATTGTTGCTAGTAGTTTGTTTATTTATAAAATTATTTTTTAAAATGTCCACACAACTGAAACAATTTTACTCCAGAGAACACTTTGCCTTAGATATTGCATTAGTCTCCAGAAATATGGATTCCACCATAGTAGTTTAAGGGACGCAGAGTTTTGAAATTTAAGACATTAAACAAGTTTAGAGTTAAGCCTAATGCTTAAGGAGGTTTTTCTTTTTTCTTGTTTTTTTAACAGCTGCTAAATTTTTAAGACTTCTTGGAATTAAAGGCAGAGGATAAAATTAAACCAGTTTTATCCAGAAATTAATATCAAAGATTAATTTCACATAACTTATAGAGACCAAATACCAAATAGCCCTTTTTTATATACTAATAAAATATTCCTCTGAATTCTTGGTAGTCAGTGCAGCTCTCCCAGGTAATTTCAGTTGATGCTAGCTTTATGTTTTCAGTTGGAAAATTTTTCCTGTGTTCTATTTGGAATTATGTCACTTTTCAGGACAGGACAAGAATTAGAATTGTGTTCAACATGCCTGATCTCATATACCAGTTGGGATGTGAGGACTTTTACATATATATATATGTATATTCCACTTGACTTCCTTTCTACACTTAACTGTTGCAGCAGCATCTTAAAAACAAGGGAGGGAGAAGGTACTGCCAGGTTAGAGAGTGGATGTTGTGAGGGGAAAAATACAGGTCGAATGTATCCCCTTAACAATATTTCATGAAGAGTTGGGGGTTTATGGTATTCTGAGGCCCCTAATTAAATGGTAGAAGAGGCACTGTCTTCTCCATTCCCTGTCACCTTCCCCCTATCCAAATCCACCCCTCCTTCACTCTGGTTAAATACCAGCAATTGTATATTTAAAGTAAAATGCTGAAATTTGAATTTCTGTGGTGAAGTGTGGGATGTCCTGATGACGTTTTTGAAAACCCAAAGCCAATCCCTGCACTCTGAACTCAAGATTTATATTTAGAAGACAGTGTGGATCCTGTATTTTTAAAATGCATAAACATGTTTATATGGTTATTTTTAGCTACTGCAGACTTTAGTGAACTTCCAAGTTGGCAAGTCAGGCACAGTCGGTTGTCCATCCTGTTACCTCAGATGCCAGCACTTTGTGAATGATTCTGATGGTCTCACAAGGTTTCTAACATGTTTAAAGCAGATGAGTATATACACTATCTTGTGTCTGTTGCATATGGCAGCATATCCGTATAGCAGTGATTGTACTGCTGTTTATATACATATATATGTATGTATGTATGTATGTATATTTAGCATTTATGAACTAGTTTGGGTGACAGTTTTGCTTGAAGTTCAAGATGAGTCAGGTCCTGCTAAATGGCACTGTTATGCCTCTGGCTAGTCATTCTCTTTCGCCCTAACCCCTCTCTCCTGGTCCTCAAGCATTAAGTCATCCATATACAAATCCTTACAGTCGCTGTTATTTTCAGTCCATTGTGTCTACTTCCTGTTGGCCAAAAGTTGTGAGGCTTGGGTGGGGTAGAGTGAGATGGAAAGTTGACAGGAAAAAGAAAGGCGAGCTCATTTTTAGGGCTGACACACCATAGAATGGGCAAGATAGCACTTGGATTTGTTGAAAAGAGAAAGAGGTAAATGGTGAACAGCTTTTCTTGTACGATGAAATCATTATCTGCATGTTGTATGAACGAAAAAGTGTTTTCCCTGAAGAATCATGTTTTAGGAAAGGGTGACACCTCCAGCCCTCACCCAGGGTGGGGAGGTGTCGTCACCAGCAGTGCGTTGAACCTGACACATTGGCTTCAGAAAGCTTACTGATTTCATTATCAGCAGAATACTTTTTGTAATGCATTGGGCTGTGGATTTAGTTCTCCTCTTGGAGGAAGTTATTCTTCCTTGCATCTTGTATTTAATGTGTTTTATTGTCAGTGACTTCAGAATGCATTAATTTATATCTCTATGAATATGTGTCTTTCTAAGGAAAATTTTCATGGACAGCTATCTTTTGTTCTGGAAGCTTTAGACTGAGTTAATATGTTCAGAAGAAAATTATACTGGGCATCATTTTGGCTTGTTAATATAAATTAAATGATAGAAATTTGATGTTTCTTGATATGAAAGTGTTGTTTTTTAAATGTGGTCCAAATCTGAATATACCAATGTTTTCCTCTATTGTGAATTGTGAATGTTGTTAAGAAATGTAGAGAAGAAAATAAGAATGTTTTTATATGTTTTGCTGGACTCAAACACTAGTTCTATCCTAGAAATAATTGTTTTGGAGTGGATATCTGGCTATGGGAACAAGGAATAGACTTTAGAGAGCTGTTGGTTTTATGAAAGATACATTTTCATTTTAAAAAATCCCAGATTGTTATGGGTGTTATGTTTTAAAAATAATCTGAATTTATTTAAGCAAGCATGTCCTTTCAAAAGAAATAATTAATAACAATGTAGATAACATGAATTTGTGGGGCAAAGTAAGTTTGTGAAATGCAGTGAAATCAGGATCAAGTTCACTTACTTGTTAGGATCTCAGGTATAACAGCTTATAGTAGCACTAGACAATTGAAACATTCACTTTGGGTTTTATTATTTAAAGATGTAGCCTCTTCAATGATTTGTATTATTCTTCAAGATGAAGAAACAGCCTTTAAAACTGCATTGTCCATATGATAAATACTAGCCATATGTGGCTAAATTCAGATTAAATAAATTAGAAAACCGGTTTCTCAGCTGCACCAGCCACTTTTCGAATTCTCCGTAACTACATGTGGCTGGTGGCTACTCTGATGGTCTTTGCAACCATTTTCATCATTGCTGTTGGCCAGCACTACTTGGGATCTGCCACTCAGAATTGCTTCTGTGCTGGAAAGTTTTGTGGCTTTAATTTAAGATGTGATATCGATTTCCTGCTGCTTAAACAGCAGTATTTAAGTAAATTTCTCACGTCTTGTTCATCACTTAAGCATGTACAGCGCTCCTTGATAGCACATGGCATTTTGCTTTTATCATCTCTGATGACATTACATTTTACCATCTGAGAGACTGGAATGTCATTACACACACACATGCAACAATGTTGTATAATTATATATATATATAATATCACTGTATATAGGTAAATACACTAAAACGTTTTCTAACTGCATTATATGGACCTCTCTAATACTGTAGGCACTGTCTAAAGTTGTAGGTTCCTAATATTAACATATTAGTATGGTTTCAGTCCAGTGGCTCATATGGACTTGTTCCTTGATTAGGTTAGTTTCACTTCTTGATTGAGACTTGTAGGATGGAGATTTGATAGGGTTCATGCCTGAACACATAAAGCAACAAGGAGACCTGCTCTTGGTTTGTTGTGTCATCCATCATACCTGAAGACCCACTGTACTAATGAGGAACATCATCAGAGTCACCAGGAGATTTAGATATTCATTCATTTGCTTATTTGTTCAGGTAACAATTATCAAACATGCCTCTTAGCTGCCCAGTCCCCTGTGCACTTTGCACTATGGTGAGTACTCAGATGAAAGAAGAATAAGACAGGGAAGAAAATAGCTGTACAAAGGATGATTGACATGCAAGGGGAGAGTACTATGATAGAGGTTTGCACAAGGTACTCGGACACCCCAGAGCAGTAAGCTCTGCCTGCATAGGTAACAGGAGCCAGAATAGGCAAGAAGGAAGGTGTTGGTTAGTTTTCCTTCACATTAGAGTCCACTTACTCCAAATGAAGAGGTTAGTTCCTTGTTATGATCTCCCAGTATTTTGGAAATTTTGCAAACCATGGAGAAAAAATCTTTGAAAATGGTATTCATAAGCATCATTGAATGGCTAGGTAATACTCCTATATGAGGATGTATCATAATTTAATCAGCCCCTTACTGTGACTGACCGTCCTGGTTTTCTAAGACCAAGGTGTTTCCCAAGACATGGGACATTGTGTCTTTGCTAAAGCCAGGACAGTCCTGAGAAAACTGGACTGGTTAGTCACCCTACCTATTGTTGAATATTGTATTGTTTCAAATATTTATTATTACAAACAACACTGTGTTGAATATTTTGGTGCTTAGGTATTTAGCTGCATTTCACTTAGGCTAGATTCCTAGAAATGGAATTAATGGCTCAATGGCTATGGGCGTTTTTGGTGCTCATGAGAATACCTATGGTCCTTTATTGCATTTTTGCAGCACTCAGCTGTATCTGCAGGAGTCTGCATGGACATTTGCACCACCTTCTGCCTCACAGATTCTTAGGGAGATAAGCAGAAGTTAGAGCCAGGTACATACTTGCTTATTCACTGACTGAAGCTCCCATCCCTATTCCGTAATTAGCCAGATGGCAGATGAACCTAAACTGTATTGTATCTAGACCAGAGGCAGGCTGAAGGCCTATACCAGGAGGTGGAGTGGACTTCTTTACCCAGTTTTCCTATGACCACATCCTGATCTGAGTTCTTACAGCACACTGTGATAAGAGAAGAGTGAGGTCAGATGAACCCTAGGGCACGTGGTCTTCCCAACACAGGTTTAGCTACACTATCACCCCAGGCCTTCATCCCCAGTCACACAAACATCACATGCTTGTCTTGGGTCTGTTCTTAGCCAGGCTCTGGACTCTCTTCAGCCTCCTCCTATTTAGGGTAAGGAAGCCTTGAAAGCACCCATAGCCCTGGCAATTGGGAATTTGATGGGAGAAACTACATTACCTACAAGAAAAATATACTATACATGCTCCACAATTAAGAGTTAATGCCTTGAGGTGAACTACTTTTCTGTAGAATTTTATTAACCAAATTTCCCTGGTTGGGGTCCAAGGCAAACCAGCCTCATACCAAACTGTTCTCTGCACCCAAAGTCTTATTTCAAGGGTTTTTAATGTGGCCCAGGGGTCCTTTGAACACCTGCAAGTGTGTATAATATTATGTGTTTATGTGTCTTCTAAAAAAACAACTTTCGTTGCTTTTATCAGATTCTCAAAGTGGTCCATGACCCAGAAAAGGTTTAGAACTGTTTTGTGTATATTAAGTACTAAGGAGTTCTTGTCCTTGCTCTTTTTGTTTTATGTAGGAGTTACGCTTAGACTTTATCAGTTTAGCAGTGATTTCAACAAGTAAATTATATGTACTATTTATTGACAATTTTAAATTCCCTGGAATTTTTTCTAGCTACTGTAGTATTTATGAGTTGTTTTTAAAAATTTTGTTATTGTGAAATTGTTTCCATTCCAGCTAATTTGTTTTTATCCAGGCAATGTAGGTAAACTCAAATATTTAAAAGGTTAATAAAACAGTTTTAAGCTTACATCTAGGCATTGTTCTGTATTATTTTCAATATATTCTTTTGTTTGTATTACTAAGCTAAAGTTAGCACAGATAGCACAAGACTAGAAAATGGTGACAATAGTTTGAAAACAGGAAATTTTAGGCTTGTGTGTGTTTGGAACAGATGATCATAATGATAGAGCCAGTGGAGTGGAAACTTCCACCGAGCCTGTTTTTTCCTTATTTTGCTCTATGAGAAAAGATGGTGCTTCCTGGAAAACAACTCAAGTATTTTAAAGCAAATAGTTTTCTTTTGTCCCTGCTTCATGGTTAATTTGTTTTTCTTTATTTTATTTATCATAGTAGCTTTATTATGGAAATTTAGTATCTCTAATGAGTAAAGTCATCCGGAAAGTGCCTATTTTAGATATTTAAATATCTAAACATATTACCATTTACTGACAAGGTTTTTAAAGAAAATTAAAGCGGTATGAATATTATAACCACTAGACTTTAAGGGAAGAAGAGAAGGAGAAGTTTGTTCTCGTATTTTAAGTGCTCCCAATCTTCCTTTTTTTTGTTTTTTTAACCCATGAGTTCCAGTTTTTAAAACAAAGTAGCTGTACTTTATTTGTCTAAGTTATTTCCTGACTAAGATTCCTTCCAGATGTATCCCGGAATTCTATATTTAAAAGAGAGGTTAAATTCATTCACTTACTGCAGAGTAATAAGAAATTAATTCTCCATACATCACAAAAACTTTAAAAACATGTAATATTTTAAAAATTCCAATAATACATGGAAGCTCCGTGAAAGAAAACCAGTCTATATCAAAGTATATAAAGTAAAAATATGAAATTTGCTTGGCCCTCTCTGATCCCTATTCATGGAGTTAACCACAGTTAGGATACACAGGTGTGTATCCTTCCAGACCTGTTCTCGAAACAGACAAATATGCATAGTTTGAGCATGTTGTGAGTGTACAAACACACAGTTCTTTCATAAAAAATGGAATCATATGTACAGTTCAACTTAATTTTTTTATTCAACAATATCTTGTGAGCATTTTTCATATATATATGAAAAATATATCTCACTTTTTAAATATTTTGCATAGATATATTATTGTGAAGATGTCCTGTAATTTACTTAACCATTACACTGCTAATGACATTTAGATTAAAGCCATTTTTATTAAAAGTAGTGTTTTCATCTTGTGAACACATATCTTTAACCTTAACATTTGCAAGTTGCTGAGATTATGCATAAACTTTGAGTTCTACCAAAGAATAGTAATCTTTTTTCCTTAAATATCAGTTGTACATACTTTTCAAGAGATTTCAAAATAAAAAGTTCCTGTGACAACACAGGGTTAGTAAAATTACCGTTTAATGGTAAAAGGGCAGTTGACTCAGGAATGTGGAAAATGCTGTTTCTTCAGTTTATCTGGTCAAGTTAAACTTTGTTAGGGCAGCTCTCCGGAGACCTATATGCAGTCATCAGAGTTCTTAAGAGCCATAAGTTCATGGGCTTGTTTAATGGGCCACTTCTGAGATGTATGGCAAGAGCTTAAAGGAATGGGAGCAAGTGCCTTGACTTTGGGGAGGCTGAAGAAAGCTTCCAAGAGGAGGTTTTGAACTGGGTCTTGAAGGTGAGTAGAGAAAGGGTGTTTCTCGTTGGGTGTTTCAGGATGAGACAAAAACAAAACAAAATATGTAAAGTCATGGTGGAGTGAAAGAGCGGTGGCTGCGGCCATCTGTGGAGGTAAGAGATTGGACAGGTAGGTAAGTTCACCTTTTGAAGAACATCGTATGTCACCATATTATAGGAGTTTGGACTTTACCCTAATAACTATTTTGGACTTTTTTCTTTCCCTGATATATTTTCATTTAAGTTCACTGGCTTTCTGCAATCATTCTGGTGAACAGAAAACTTTAAAATCTCCTGGTCAGTGGATACTTTGAGGGCTTACGATGAAGTGCTGTAGCAGATACAAAAAAATTTAAGAAATGATCTCTGCTTTCAAGAAACTTGATGTCTAGCTGGGAAAGTAATTCATAAGCATTTGGAAAGTTTGGAGGTATAAACAGTGATATAACAGACTGTTCCAAACTGTTCCACAGCAGTGCAGGAGACATTTCAAGACAGTTCCTGATTGATTGCTGAGTCCAGATAAGGAGCAGTAAGGAGTGGGGAAGGTTAGGACAGAATCTTGAAGAATGGATTGCTTTTTCAGTAGCAGAAAGGAGTTGTGAACAGAACCAAAGAAGGGAGACCTGTAGACAACATTGGCAGGAGCAGAAGGAGTGCAAAGATAAGGAACTGGACAAAAGCTTGAAAGGGCCTATGGTTTTTTGGAATTCTATTTTAAAGAGAAACTTAATTCTTAATTCTATCTATTGATTGGACCAGTGGTTTGCAATCTTGTTGGTACGTTAGAATTACCTGTTGGGCTTTTAAAAATACCTATTCCCATGCCAGGGATGACACCCTCACCCCCACCCCACCTTACCCCAGAGATCATGATTTAGTTGGTTTGAGGTGAGGCCCCAGTAATCAATTTTTGTTAAGTTCTCCAGATATTTCTAATGTGCAGTCAGAGATGGGAACCACCATACTGCACTGAACTCTTCTCTGCCCCTCTCTTTTGCCTGCTCACATAGGGGCTATTTCCTCAATAATTAGCCCTTTCAGTAAAGGTACAGGGGAGGAATAAGGGAGTCTTGGCAAGAGTTATACCAGGTGTGTGTTCAATCAGTAATACCACGGGGAACTCAGAAAACAAGTGTGCAGCAGTTACAATGTTTTTGTTTTTGTTTTTGTTTTCTGCAGAACTGAACCCATTTGCTATCAAATTAGGCAAATTTTGTGAATTGATTAATAATACTATTGCAGATAATAGTTTGGAGCTAATCCAGACCGAAATTTTTTTTCTTTCTGTTAAATAATGTTATTCTATCTGTACTTTCTTGCCAATGTGTACATAACCATATTCTGCAGGGTTTATGATAAGTCTTTCTTAGACCACCTTCAGTGTGACAAGTCTGTCTTCAGCTTAACATATGCAATTTACTTAAATTCTGAGAGTCTTTAAAGAACAATTATTTAAGAAGGAAGTTTAAAATACCTCTCTTATCTGTAGAGTTTTTAAAAAAATAAATCAATTTATTGTTTATACACCTCTGTCCATGCCTTATAATTCTTGTCAACCAAATTGTAAATGGGCTGGCCAGATTGCAGTCATGTCCATATCCCCATAACATTTAGGTAGTGTGAAACCTTCCGTATGTTTATCATTGCCTCAAAGAGCATCTGATGGACATATTCTGCAGGCATTGACTAAGTACCTATTTGGTGCTAGGCAGTGGGATAAGGGAAGGTGAAAGATAAATAATGCATGGCTCTAGCCCTCAAAAACTCACATGGAAGGTGTCAAACGCTAAATAGAAATGATAGAAACAGAGAGCTCAAAGGGGACCAGCCCAGGGATGATACCACATAAAGGTCTGAACTGAATCCAGGTTGTGGATGGGGATGGTGGTGCCTAGGGGCAGCAGAGCAGAGTGTAAGCAGACTGCAGGCATTGCCTATGTGGTTGGGGGGCAGAGAGGCAAGAAGTGAGGCTGGAGAGATGAGGGAGGGGCTTGGAGGGCCTTGTGTGCCCTGCCAGAAAGCCTGGGCTTTATCACTATAGGCAGTAGGCAGTCACTGGGCATGGATAATAGGTAGGTGGCAATGCAAAAACTATAAGCATTATACATATTCAATTTGGCAATCTGATATGAAGAAATTCTAATCTGAATATATTTCCAAAGGCATCCTTGCAACTGTGCATGCTGTCCACTTCAGGTGTTTAGGTAGTGGCGAAAGTTAATCTAGAAACCTTGAGACACTAGTATCACCATATGATATTTTGAAGCTACTTCAAAGTGCAGACCTGCTGATGAAATCATGTTACTGCATCATTTATTCAACTTCAAATTGAAGTGACTATTGAGTATCAAAAGTGACAACAAAGAAGTTTTGCGTGATTGTGCTTGAGCAAACCTGCTTGTAATGGAAGCCTAATAGTCACAGTGATTTTTTCATATGAATTTTATTTAAAATTGCTTTGGGTATTTGGGGTTTTGATTTTGAAAGTTTCTAGAAAACTTTCCGTTTTTGTCTTTCACTGCTCTGCAGAATTGGGGAGGCAGTGTGCAGCTTTCTCTGGGGCTACCAGTGCAGCGGCAAAGATAAAAATAGGACAAACTTTAAGAATCCGAGATATTTTCAGATAACAAAGACTGGTTTATGTGGGCTCATTTTGTGCTTTGACAAAACACAGAGAAGCTTTTGTGCTGTGATTAGCAAGGGTGCTGATGTCAGTTCTCTTGTCGAGCATCAAGCTTTATTCTGTGGCTAAATTGTGCTTTGTACTATAATCCAGAGAACCTTTGTATCTGCCTTATTAAAGTGTGTAGTTTATGTAATTGCTTTTGTTTTCCAGTTTAATCTGTGCCAGATTCAATGAGAGTGACTCATTTTGTGACTGAGACAAACACTCACATTTGGACCATGTTAAAAATAAATAAATAAGTGGCAGGTGCTGCTTGGCTAAATTCTGTGTTTTAATGCTGTAATTTCCTGCTTTCAGAGTTCATCTCTTGTACAATGTCTACTCAGCCTCTGTAATCGCCCGCCCAGTATAACTAGTGTACCTCACTTCACTGCTACTCATTTCTTGGCTATTTATTTTCGTTTCCAAGGGCCTTTTGAATGTTAACAATATTGTTTCAACAGGGAAGCAAAGAAATAGATTGGGAAGCTACAGTCAGTCAAGAGACAAAAATTGATTGCCAGGACACATAGCTGTAGCAAAAGGACACATTTCATTATTTTCTGCTTTTGTCATTTACTCCAGGTGTTTTGTGCATGTGTTTGGTAAAGTTATCTTAGTTATCTTAGTTGTGTTTATTTTATTATATGTTTGCACTGGGGCTCTTTTTTTTCAAGTGGAAGAGGTTTTGTTAGCCATCCTTTCTATTCATTGTGGTCTGTATATGTAATCTAATATTCTTGAAAATTTTATGTCTTTGTATTATCAGGGCAATTATGTTTATTTATTGTGCAGCTATTTGTATATACCAGGAATATAGATATTGTGCTGTGCTTTGGGTATGTAATAGCAAATAAAATATACACAGTCCCTATTTTCTTGGACTTTACAATCTGGTTAGGGAATGAGATGCTAAATAAATTAATACAAAGAAAAACTGAATTTCAAAATTATAAGGATCAATATAAAGATAAGTAGTGGAGTCCCTAAAACAATGCCTTCCTTTTACACTGGGGCTGGTCAAATTAAGAGTAGTCAGGGAAGGGAAGGCCTGAAGGTTAGAGCCAGCCTGGCAAAGACTAGGGAAAAGAACATCCCAGACTTAAGGAGTAATGTATGCAAAGTCCCTGAGGCAGGAAAGAGTTTAGCATTTTATAAGCTGAATTACCATATGACCTGGGAATTCCACTTCTAGGGATATATATATAAAAGAATTGAATCTTGTCAGGAGGGAGAAATGACAATTCATAATCTGGACAGAGAAGAGACAGAAAACAGTATTTAAGAGATTATGCATGAGCTATACAAGCAAAATAATATGGCACTAGTTTATTATAGAGGCAGATGACCCTCCCTATAGCCCAGTAGCCTCTGAGAGCCTGCCTCACTAAAGTATGGTATAGAAATTGATGCCCATAATACTTAGCCTGAATGATTGGGGAATAGATGAATTATGTTCAGTGAATTATGTAGTACGGCATTTGAGAGAGATTTCCACACAGGACATTAAAGTTTTAAAAAGTCATTTCTGTATTTAAAGATTGAACCTTGACTCTCTGGAAAATTTGCTTCTTTTAAAGATCCAATTCCTTGATGGCTCTAGATAAGTGACATAATATGTATTTTCTTTTCTCTTCATCTTTCCTTTACCTTTACAAGCTTACTTCTTGATCGGGAAGTATCTGTAGAGAATTTTTTTTTTTTTTAATTAGCTAAAGTCCATACTTTATTTGGATTTCTGTACTTTTTTATAAATAAAATGTATTGTGATGATATACATATATAAAGTATAAACATAAAATTTCCCATTTTAACTACTCACAATTCAGTGGTATTAATTACAATCACAGTGTTCTGCTACCATTACCACCATCCATTTCCAAACATTTTTCATCATTCCAAACAGAAGCCCTGAGCCTTTTATGCATTAACTCTCCATTTCTTCCCCATTGCCAGTCCCTCGTAACTTGTGTCTGCATTCTATCTCTATGAATTTGCATATTCTAGGCATTTCATATATGTGAAATCATACAATATTTGCACTTTTATATCTGGCTTATTTCTCTCAACATATGATGTCTTCAAAGTTCATCCATATTTTAGCATGTCTTAGAACTTCATTCCTTTTTATGGCTGAATAATATTCCATTGTATGTATATAGATCATGTTTTGTTTATCTTTTTATCTATTGATAGACACTTGGGTTGCTTCTACCTTCTGGCTCTTTGTGAATAATGCTGCTATGAAAATTAGTGTACAAATATCTGCTTAAGTCCTTGCTTTTTAAATTTATATATATATATACACACACCTAGAAGTGGAATTCCCAGGTCCAATAGAGTCAAGAGGTCATTCTGGAGGTTATTCGTATGCATTTTATAGATACCGCTTTGTAGTTTTTAGTGTATTGAAATAGATAGAAGGAAATACTTGAATCTGTTGAACTGTAATCCAGTAGCCTTGATCCTTGAAGATGATTTTATAACTTTATAGCTCTTTAGGTGTGTACCGGTTTGCTAATGTTGCTGTTTTGCAAAATACCAGAAATGGATTGGCTTTTATAAAGTGGTTTCGTTTGGTTACAAATTACAGTCCTAAGGCCATAAAAGTGTCCAAACTAAGGCATCAACAAGAAGATAGCTTCACTGAAGAATGGCCAGTGGCATCCGGAACACCTCTGTCAGCTAGGAAGGCACGTGGCTGGCGTCTGCTATTCCCAGGTTGCTTTTCAAAATGGCGTTCTCCAAAATGTCTCTGGGCTTGTTGCTCTTAGCCTCTTCATGTCCTGTGCATCTAACCATCTGGGGGTCTTCTCTCAGTTTCTGTGGAGCAAATCCTGGGCTGGCATCTCTTAACTTAGCATTTCCAAAGTCCTTCTGTCTGCATTTCCAAGTATCAGCTTTCAACAGCCTTCTCCAAAATATCTCTCTCAGCTGCTCTGAGCTCCTTCTGTTTGTGAGCTCTTTTATAGGACTCCAGTGATTAAGTCAAGACCCACCTCCATGGAAATTACAGTTGGGTGAGTCACATCTCCATGTAAGCACTCAATCAAAAGGTTCCAACCTAATCAACACTAATACATCAGCCCCTACAAGACTGCATTAAAGAACATGGCTTTTTCTGGGGGACATAATATATCCAAACCAGCACAAGGTGTGACTATGTAATTGCGAAAACCTTGCGACTGACACTACCTTTATCCAGTGTATGAGCAGATGAGTAATAAAATAAAGACAATAAATAAATAAATAATGGAGGGGGAATAAAGGGTATGGGATGTTTTGGGTGTTCTTTTTTTATTTTTATTTTTATTTTTATTTTTTTGGAATCATGAAAATGTTCAAAAATTGATTGTGTGGGATTGGGAAAGCCATAAGGACCACACTCCACTTTGTCTAGTTTATGGATGGATGAGTAGAAAAATAGGGGAAGGAAACAAACAAACAGACAAAGGTACCCAGTGTTTTTTTTTACTTCAATTGCTCTTTTTCACTTTAATTATTATTCTTGTTATTTGTGTGTGTGTGCTAATGAAGGTGTCAGGGACTGATTTAGGTGATGAATGTACAACTATGTAATGGTACTGTGAACAATCGAATGTACGATTTGTTCTGTATGACTGCGTGGTATGTGAATATATCTCAATAAAATGAAGATAAAAAAATTGATTGTGGTGATGAATGCACAACTATATGATGATACTATGAACCACTTATTTATACTTTGGATGAATATCTGGTATGTGACTGTATCTCAATAAAATTGGAATAAAAAAAAAACTAAATCTTGAGACATTGTAACTGGTACTTAGTTGCAATATGCACTGGCTGGTAAGAATATTGTATTCCACTGAGGTTCATAAAATGTCAAGTTTCTCTGTACTTCCTTTTCCCAGAATGTCCTCTTTGGGTGATCTTACCCCCCATGTTCAGTTTGGAGAATGCCTCTTAGCAGGTGGCTGAAACGTGCTAAAATAGGCCTTTGTTAAGTCAAGCTGCCTGCCAGCTGAGGGAGAACGTCAAAGAATAGTATGCTTGATTTTGTTCCTAGTCAGACATGGGTTTAAAGGCTACTGAAGAAGAAAATTACAAATAAAAAAATAAACAAAACAAAACACAAAAGGCTGCTGAAGAAGACTTTCACTCATTTGATTCTGCTTTTATTATTTGACTAATATAAATTTTAGGGAGGGTGATAGTAACATAATTTTAGGCTTCTTTGTGCATAGTGTTAAACTCAAAATTTATGAGAACTTGTAGATGGAGTGTATGGTGAGTTTAAGTCCAGATTGCCAACCTGTGTTTGTTGGGAAGAAGAGGAGAAAGACATAAAGTTGTATCTCATACTCAAAAATACAGATCTTATCCATGTAATCCTTGAACAACAGGCTGTCTTGCCAAAAGAAAGGAACAGCCCATTTTTCTGCTTACTTTTCAGGTGAGAAGCTTTCAGGTGAGAAAGCAGGAAAGCTTTTGTCACTGGATTTTTTCCTTCCCCACCCTTTGCCCCACCCCTCAAAAAAAAAACCTGTAGTTTAAAATCTTAAGGAGTCTTATGAAGAAGCATCTTTTTGTAAAACCAAACCTTCCTTGGTTTATTGACTTGTTATTATAAAGTAGAAAATTTAACAGAAGATGCGAGATATATACAATATTAAGTTAATTGAAGCCATCAAGTACATTTTGCTTTTCAGAGTGACACAATATCCTATGGAAACAGAAAACATTGTATATGACTTTCTCAGGACAATACGTTTATAAAATAGTTTTGTTAAATGTGCATCTTCTTGAAAACTCCCTCTCAAATTAATACTAACAGATATTTTTGTTTTGTTCCTAGGCATGGAAGAGGAGATGGTTTGTGTTACGCAGTGGCCGTTTAACTGGAGATCCAGATGTCTTGGAATATTACAAAAATGATCATGCCAAGAAGCCTATTCGTATTATTGATTTAAATTTATGTCAGCAAGTTGATGCTGGATTGACATTTAACAAAAAAGAGTTTGAAAACAGTTACATTTTTGATATCAACACTATTGACCGGATTTTCTACTTGGTAGCAGACAGTGAAGAGGAGATGAATAAGTGGGTTCGTTGTATTTGTGACATCTGTGGGTTTAATCCTACAGAAGAAGGTAAGTTCAAGATTTTGTTATTCAGCCTGAGCACTTCTCAGCTGCTGCATTTTTAGAACTGTCACAAAACTCTCTGTTATTTCAGTTACTTGACAGAATGTTTTATGTTTTTTTCATAATAATAACTTCACATTTGGGGAAAAACACTGAATCGTTTAATTAGTTTGGGGATAAAATTTTTAGGCTTTAGAAAGAAAGATTTAACCAATAGGCAGTATCTCTATAAATGGCCTGAGGAAGAAGGTGGCAAGAAGACATGCTTACTTAGAGCATATACTGAGTTCCCAGATAAGTATTCAGTTGATCCTTAAAATACTACTTATATTTGACCATTTTTGACCATTTGCATTTTCATATGATACTACCTAATTCTTTAGATGATAGTTTTAAAAAAAGATATTAGATTATAAAGTTGTGAAACAGCCAAGGAGATTATGAATATCTATGAAAAGCAAAGGAAGAAATGAAGTTAAGTCACAAAACATGATGAAAAAGTACCAAACAATTGAGTTTACTTAATACAGAGATCCTAAAAATAGCATGGATGAAGAAAAGGGCTCAAGCTGGGATGCATGGTAGTGAAGAAAAGCTTTTTGGAGGAAGACAAATTGTGAATTGTAGGTTTTTGAAGGAGGTAATATTTCTAAATAAATGAAAGAGAGGATGCAGAAACCTCTGAGCTTAGGGTCTAGGAAGAGAAAGGATCCAGAGATAGAGTAGCATTTTATGTAATAGGAGCAGAAGAGCTATGACTAAAAAAGGCAAGGGGAAAGCTGGTTAAGGATCTTGAATAAAAGACTGAGATCTTGGGTGAGAACTCATATATATATTCTCAGGTGGGAAACTGAGGTATGTGATTGACAAGGATTATTCTAGAAGCTGTTTGATATCTTGATATGAAGAGAAATCAGAAGCACTTACATTTAGTCAGGTGTGAAATGATGGGTTAGAGAGATAATGATAATTTTACTAATGGTAACATTTTCTGAGTGTCTGCTATGTACCCAGCCCTGTACCAGGCTCTTTATATGCATTACTTCATTTGATTAGCGGTTTTTCTGCACGAAACAAAGGAACATATTGAAAAATCAGCAGTCTTTGGTCAGTAAAAGGAGATTAAGAACAAGCAGTGTAACTCCAAAGTTCTCAGTTCTGTATGACTCATAAATGTATTTGTAAGGTAATCCAGAATACTACAGGACATAGCTCTGAAGGAAGTGACTTTGGAGTCTGGGAAAGCAGAGATGCCGATTGAACTAGCCAGAGGCTCTGGAGCTGCCTAACCTGAGAAAGGCTGAATGGTTAGAAGTCTCAAGAAGAATTTTCAAGTGGGATTCCTATTCAGATGCCTTTTTATAGCTGTCCTGCCTACTGATTTCCTTCCGACTTCTCTACTTCTCTGCCTTTTTAAGTGAATAGTAGAACCTATGTAGGTGATTCCAAAATGAATTTAGGTTTGTAGAGCAAAAAATAAGAAAGAAAAGTGAACTGAAGTTCTTGACCTTATTGTTTTCATGGTTAAACTCAAGTTTAGAAGTGTGCATTTCCGAGTATCCACATTTAGGACTGCTGGAGATTCAGTGAGGAGTGGAAATTGTATTAACAATCAACAACAGTCATTGTTGAAGTGAAACAATTATCTCTAATTAGCTTCAGGTCAGCCTGCTGCTTCCTCTCTAGCCAGTCTGCAGCCTGGGGACAGGAGCCTTAAAGGGCTGGGATTGGCACAGTGGGGTGGGGGAAGCCCCTTGGTGAGGGAATCCAGAACGCCCAAGGAAGCAGCCCTGAAAGAGGGAAGGAGGATTCCAGGTTGACTGGGAGGGGATAAGCAAACCAGAGAGTTTCCGAAGAGCTCTAGTGATCAAAAGCCTTGAGAAATTGTTTTGCAATTGGAATGAAGGCTTCAGTTGTTTTTGTGAATTTGCAAAGTATGTTCACATCTTAAGTGGGCATAGGGAGTATCATTTCCAACTTCAGTTAAAGTACTTTCCTTTCTTGATTTGCATATATAGTTTCTATTTGAATTCAGTAAATGATTTTAAAGTTAAAGTCCCAAATGAGTGAGACAGCTCTCCTGGTAATGGTTCTTTAGCCAGTAATGATAATTATGGATTTAGACACCACATGAGTTTCATTATGTGATGGATTTTCAGTTAAAATAATTTGTCTTCCTTGTGATCATTCTTTTTCCTTTGCCTGCTACCTTTTCAATTTAGATTTGTTTTGGGGGGGCATATGGGCCAGACATCTGTCTCCATTGGTCACCTGTATAGATTCAGCTGATCTGAAAAGCTGAGTAGGTTTTCTTCTGTCTTTGTTCTTTTTATATTTCTCCAAAATATATTTAACAAAGGAAATGAGAATCCCTATCAGAGGATGTACATTCTTCAGTCAAGGAATATGACTGTCTAATTTTTGGAAGCCCATTGAGGGGTTGGTGGAGTTCAGGACTCCCAAAATAAGAAGGGTTTATGTGATTATTTTTTGTTTACAATTATTCTCTCCCTATTACAGCATAATATATGTACAGAATAGAAAAGTTAGAGAAGTACAAAAAATAATTTTTAATAGTGTCACACAGAGCAGACTAATCTGTGCATACATTATAGTAAGTTTTAACAAAAAGTATGACCATGTTATACATACTTTTTAGATTTTTTTTTTTTTACTTTTTAAACTAAAATATTCAGTGCAATCATCTTTTCATGCCATTAAATATTCTGCAATAGTACTTTTGATGGTTGTAAGTGATCTCACTATGTGGCTGTATTATAATTTATTTAATCATTATCTTATTTTTGCTTAAAATTTTTAATTTTTTTTTTTAAAGCAGGAATAAAATCCCTCTAGCTAATTCTTTCCCCGTGTTCTTTTAAAAACTGGGAAAATATTATTAGATTTAGAAACTAGGGCATCATCACAGTCAAACTCCAGCTGTCTTACTTAAACCTTCTTTATGATTGTTTAATCATGCCTGCAACACAAAGGCAAAGTTATATACAGCAAAACTGTCCAGTATCCAAGGAAGAGACGGAAGAAGCTACGTGCTTTTCTCATTCCTAATCACTGCTACCACTTAGCTTGGGCTTGTTCTGCGCATTATTTTAATCCTAGAGCTCTGTAGCTAATGAAAGGCTTTTGTGTGACCTTAGGAGAGTTAGAGAAATGTTAGCATGACTGCAATTACAGGGACATTTTCTTGTTCTTCTACTTGAAAAAGAAAGGAGGGTAGACACATCTTTTCACAAATCTTTGGAATTTCTAATGCTCAAGTGTCCCCGATTGCCTTTGCAAGTTTTAAGGCATAGAATGTGGTTCATTTGACCATGTTAGAAAGATTCTAACATCTGAAGCTCTGTGAGGACCTAGGTAGCTCTGGGAATAAGAAAAGTCTGGTCAGCTTTAAGAAATTGGTTCATTAGTTCACCAAATTATTTATTGAGTTTGCCAGGCACTCTACTCGGCTTTAAGATTTCAGCAAGTATATATTTGTTGGCTTGTCAGGGATACAAATAATGAACATTACAGAAATGGAAATGTGTGTCCTATGGGAGAGCATTCATTAAAAAGAAGTACCCAAGGATACCACACTAAAATGCAAGGTGCTAATTTGGGGGGTGTGGGGGGTATATGGGAACTTATATTTTCTGCATGATTTTCCTGTAAACCTACAACTTCTCTAATAAAAACAATTTATATTAAAAATAATAATAATGCAGTTCATACATACAAAAAATATTGAAAATAATTCATTAGAGTTTTTGACAAGTGCAATATATGTATAAGGATGATACTGTGGGAATATGTAAATACAGTCCTTGTCCCATAAGTTTATAGCTGCCTACTAGGAGAGACAGATAAATAATTCAGGAATTACAATACCTTTTGATAAATGCTTTGCTAGAGAAAGAATAGATAAGCAGCACCTGATTTAGTCTTAAGAGGATCAGGAGAAGCCTAATTTTAAATAGCTCTGTGAGCATAACTGATAATGTCTAACAACTTTATTTTTGTATTTAAGGGGACATTTTCATTGATTTTAGTACACAGAAGCACAATGTCTCTTTTCACTCTAAACCTTCTACCAGTAAAGGGAAAGGTGAAGCTTCAAAATTTTTGAAAACTACAGTGACTTTTCAATGGCAAAACTCACAGTCCTTGTAAAACAGATAAGAAGAATGTTGGGGTTGAATGAAACTCTCAATTTATGAATTTTTTTTAATCTTCACAATATCCATAAAGGAGGATGGGTTGCAACAAAAGTGATAGTATGATTAATCAAATCTGATACCTATAATTTGTGAACTGGTTGCAATAGCAGCTATGCTAATCACAGATAATTTTTATCTGTTCGTTAAAACAAGCCCCTAAGGACTTTAATTTGCCAGCACTTTCTAAATTTAGTTCATAAGCTATATTTAAATACAACTACTTTTTTTTTTAATTAATTCTACAATTTATAGACTTCACAAGTTCATTCTGTCCATCTTCCCAGAAAGCCACTGTTAGAAAGGCTGACTATATTGTGTTGAGGTCTTGAATGTAGTGGAATAAATCAGTGAAAAATTAACTGTCCTTCATTGTGTAGTATAAAGGAGTCAAAACATATTTTATTCTGTAATTTTGATTTTTGAATCATAGCAAAACTGCAAAAAGGCTTGTAAAGTCAACCATTACATTTCCTTTTGCATTTTAGTTGCTGACTTTGCTAGATGCTTTCTTAAAAAAATTCACATGTTTAAAGATTTGTATCATATTCTGAACAGTAGAGAACTATTATCCTTTGTAATCATAGTCATACAGTTTAATATGATGAGATCAATATCAAAATGACTTTGTTCTTAACTGTAGTCTCTTGCTTCCAAATTAATCTTACTGCCAATCACTAAATAAGTAGTTCTCAGTTTTCTTTTTACCTAGATCTGTCTCTTGAGCCCCGAGTTCTTCCCATTTCAGAGAGCTGAATATGCTCCAACTTTTGGCTTGAAAATTGGCCAGTAATATGATATGATTTTTCACTGTGCTAGTTTCAGGCTAGAGGTGGGAAGAAATACACTGTGCTTGGATATCAAAGTCTGAGAAAATAACTATCCCTAATCCCTGTGAGAATAACTAATTTTCTCCTGACAACAAAAGGAAAGGGGAAAAATCTGACCTGTGTTTTGATTCCAGGAACCTCTCAAAATATCGTTACCATGTTATTTCCGCTGCCTCAGGTGGCCACTGCTATTATTGAACACTCAGAATGCTGGCAGCCTGTAACTGTTTTTAAACTCGAACTCATTGAACTGTGTGTGGTTCCTCTGAATGTTTTTATTTAGTAGCTTTGAGGGTAAAGAGACTAATTTCTTTTGTTTTTCTTGGAAATGTGCGGATTTATATTTGTTTCTACAACTCCAAGGTGGAAGCTGTTAAGTCTGCTAAACAAGTGCCAGGAAACACAGCCTGAAGGCTGGACACAGATGACTAACTTGGAGAAAAGGCTCTTGGTCTAATTTCAGGATGAAAGATTAGAACGTTGACTCCGAGCTGCTTTTCTCAAAAATTCCCACATAATAATGGATTTAAAACAACAAAAAAGTGCTATTCTCTATTTGATAGTCTTCTCCTTGGGAAAATAGGTAAACTAAATATCTAAGAAGAATATACACTCCCTCTCCTTCACACCATGGATCTCAATAAAGCAGTTTTAAATTTTTAAAAAATGTGTGTTGTGGTGACATACATACAACACAATTTCCATTTTAATGGATACAATTCAGTGACATTAATTACATTCACAGTATTGTCCACCACCCATTCTGACCAAAACGTTTTTCTTCACCCCAAACAGAAACTCCGTATCCGTTAAGCACTAACTCCGTATTTTAGATTCCTGGCTGCTGAAACAAATACCACGCAGTGGGTTGGCTGAAACAATGGGAGTTTATTGGCCCATGGTTTTGAGGTCAGAAGTCCAAAATCAAGGCATCCTCAAAGCAATGTTTTCTCCCAGAAGACTGGTGTTCTGGGGCTGGCCTCCGGCGATGCTTGGTCCTTGGTTTTTCTGTCACACAACAATGCATATGGCAGCCTGTCCTGGCTTTTTCCTTCTCTTCTGGGTTCCACTGACTTTCAGCTTCTGATTGCTCACTCTGTTTTTTTCTCTCTGTGGTCTTCCCTATAAGGCCTTCAGTAATAAGATTAAGACCCATCCTGAGTGAGTTGGGCCACACCTTAACTGAAATAACCACACCAAAATGTTCTGTTTATAATGGGTTCACACCACCAGGAATGGACTGAGTTTAAGAACATGTTTTTCTGGGGTGCGCAGCTTTAAACACCGCACTCCCCATTCCTACTGCGCTTGCCCAGCTGCCCTGTCCCCTGGTAATCTGTAATGTACTTTTTGTCTCTGAATTTGCTTATTCTAGATATTTCATATACATAAAATACAAATAGAATATTTGTCCTTTTGTGTCCAGCTTATTTCATTCAGCATGGTATCTTCAGGGTTCATCTGTATTATGGTGTGTATTAAAACTTCCATTCCTTTTAAAGGCTAAATAATATTCCATTGCAAACATATTCCACATTTTGTTTATCCATTCATCTATTGTTAAACATGTGAATGAAAAACTTTGTCCTCATGCAAAAAAGAAAAGATGCATTCCACCTTCTGTCATCCTTGTTTAATGTATAGTGCCTTCATTTTCTTATATCACCTTAGGCTAGGATGCCTTTCAGTTACCTGGACATTTGTGCCAAAAATGGTCCATTTACTTTTAGGATGGTAACCCCTCCAGAATGAATACTTTGAAACAAAGGTTGCCCTACTTCTATTTCTTATCATGGGAGCGAGTCCAGAAAAATTGGATCCAGACCATAAAACAATGGAGAACCCTGTCTCCATTAGATAGGCTCTTAAGCCCACTCTTATTTGGGTCTTTCCCAAAATGTCTGCATTACAGGGAATGCTCCAAGACACAGAAATCAGGACAGGTGGTTAGAACGTTTTCTTTTTGGACAAAGAGTCCAGGTCTTCTGATTTGGAGGTACGAGTAAAATCTATCAATTCATATTAGACCATCCCAATAAAGATTGGGAAGTTAAAATGTGCGTCATGTATGTATCTAGATAGAAAAGTTATTAACTGAATTTTTAACCATTAAATGGTACATTAAAGATTCAGTGAAAGCTGACAATACGAAGAAACTTTATCACATTCTTATTTATCAGTTCTATAAATCTGATTTTTCTGTACTGAATTTGTTTGCAACTAGGCAAAGCAACCACAATGACAAGAATCTCAATGACCTACATATGAATTAAAGTATGTTATACCCTACTGTGTTTAGGTAAAAAGCTGTTTTTGAGAAAAAATACACTTGTAGGTATGTTGGAGGCAGGAACAAATTAAGTTTTATACACCTAGTTTTACTTTTCTTTCTTTAAAAAACAGATTTTGCGTGGATTATAAATTATCACAGCATCTTAAAGGATAAAGGAGCATGAGAAACTGGAACATATGCACACTTACCTACTGTCTGTATACACAGAATGTTCCACGTGTTATGTGTGTACTCAAGAAAATATATAACCTATTTTTTAATTCATTTTGGGTTTCCTTTTTTATTTTTTTCCACCCTAGCCTTTGCTTTAGGTAAGGATTTAAGACAGTTTATGTACACTGTTTAGATATGCAAAGAACTAGGTTTTAGTATACGTACATCCTTAAAAGAAAATTTATTTGGAAATAATTTCAAACTTACAAAATGTTGCAAGAATATGAATAACAGATTCACTGATTACCATTTTCCCCCATTTGCTTTCATATTTGCATTTTTTTCTCTCTCTCTTTAGATGGATATGGATACATACACATTTGTATACACACACACACACACACTACACACACACATATAATAATTTTTTCCAAGCTAATTGAGAGTAAGTCTCATACTTCATGGCTCTTTATCCCTAAATACTTTTGCATGTGTTTCCTAAGAATAAGGATATTCTCTTACATATGTAGTTAACAACTTTAGTAAACTCAACATTTATATATGTTTGTTGAATGTATACATTTGTATTCCTGTTTTGTCAATTGACCCAATAAAGTCCTTTATAGCAGTTTTTTCCTCTGGTACAGGATCCAATCTACATTCCAGTATTGTATTTAGTCATCATGTCTCATTAGTCTCTTTTAAGCTGGAACAGTTCTTCAACCTTTCTTTCTCTTTTATGACATTGACATTTTTAAAGAATCCCCCCCCCCCACCTTCCACACCTCCTTTTTGTAATAGAAGGTCCTCTTTTGAGGTTTGCCTAATGTTTCCTTGTGATTAGATTCAAGTTGTGCTTTCTTATCTGGAATACTGCACACACAAGTGACACCTTCTAAGGGTAGCACATTAGAGGCACACAATGTCCGTGCACATCTCATTAGTTAATTGTAATCCTCCGCTCATGGGCTTCTCTCATATTTCTATTGTATAAGCTAACTGTGTTTTTCTTTTCCTTTTTTTTTCCTTAAAAAATAATTTTTCCCCTTGTAACTCATAAGCAATCTGTGGGGAGACACTTTAAGATCACACAAATATCCTAGCCCTCATAAAAACTCTTCACTTCCCCTTTTAATCACATTCAAATATATAATTCAAAGCTGTTAATTATGTTTACAGTGTTGTGCTGTCATCACCACCATCTGTTACCAAAACTTTACAATCAACCCTTATAGGGTTGTTTTGAGAATTAAATGAGTTAATTTTCATTGGTTAGCATTTAGTAAGCTCTCAATAAATGTTAGTTATTATGACTGTTATTATTTTTCCACCAAAGCCAAAAACTGCCAAAAGATAATAAATGGATGATCAGTTTTTATCTACATTTCCACGTATCTTTCCAACATAAGCAAATACCGGCTTGACAGTTGGATATTGTAAGACTGGTGATTCACTGATTCTGAAAATATTTGAGTTGGAGTAGAGTTTTGCATTGTTGAGTAGGCTTTCCCTATTTAAATATAAAATTTTATGTTAAAAAAAGTACAAAATGAAATGATTAAAAGGTAGACTCTTAGGTTTAGGATCATGGTTTTCCTTGGGTATGGTTTATCTGGTAAATGCATCATTTTTCCTAGAGGACTGTATGTAACAAATAGTTAAGTTGAGAGATTTTGGATTTGAAAGGAGGTTCAGATGTCTTCAAAGTCTTTTAATTGAAAGAAAAGTTGGTTTTTCTGTTTGCTTTTTTGTTTTTAACAGCTGTTTTTGATCAGCTTTAGATGTTCAGCTGAAATCACACAGGATGGCACATCTATAATTCTGTAATTCACCTCTATTTTTTCCTCCTTTGGGTCGTTTTGTCATACTACACATCTAGTAAATTCATCCTGTAAAGTAGTATTTCTCAATCAGGGCAGCTTTTTATTTCTTTTTATTTACTTTTATGTTGAGGTATGACTTACAACTATAAAGGGCTCAAATCTTAAGTATATAGTTCAATATAGTTTTATATATCTACTTCTGTATCTAGACATAGAGATAGATGTCTGTGTAACCACCAGTCAGATCAAGAAATGAAACATTTCCACCCTGCAAAAGGTTTCCTCATGCTTCTTCCCAATAAAACCCTTGTCCAAATGTAATCATTTTTCCACCTATGTCACATGTAGCTTAGTTTTGCCTATTCTTGAACTTCATATAAATGGAACCACTGAGCCTGGCATCTTTCTTCCAGTATTAGGTCCGTGAGACCCATGCATGTTGTAGCATGTAGCAAGAGTTCCTTCTTCTTCATGTTATGTATCATTCATTGTGTGAATATCTCACAAATTATTTTTCCATTTGAATGTTTGGGTTGTTTCTGGTTTTTAACTAATACAAATACAAAATGTGACCATTCTTACATGTATCTTTTAGTGAACATATAACCACTTGTTGTTTTGGGCATATGCCCATGAGTAGAATTGCTATGTTATAGGATATACATATATTTAGCTTTATTATTCCAAAGTTATTTTACCACTTAGCATTTCTGCCAGCAGTGTATGAGAATACATACATTCTCACCAACACTTGGTATTGTCAGTCTTTAATTTTAGCTATTTGAATGGGTGTGTAGTGGTATCTCATTGAGGTTTAAATTTGTATTTTCCTGAGGACTAATTCAACCAGAGAGTAATTTTTTTGTTGCTTTCTGATTTGTTATATTTTATTACACATTTTCAAGCTGCTGCCCCTGATATTTTGATTTATCCAGTCTCCTGAGGTTGTGCCCAGGCACCTAGATTTCTAAAAAGCCTCACAAGTGATGCTGATGCCATGTCACCCCTAATTAAGAATCATGGCATTTGGCAGGACTTCCTAAGGGTTTGTTTTATTTATTTATTTTTTTTATCTTCATTTTATTGAGATATATTCACATACCATGCAGTCATACAAAACAAATCGTACATTCGATTGTTCACAGTACCATTACATAGTTGTACATTCATCACCTAAATCAATCCCTGACACCTTCATTAGCACACACACAAAAATAATAAGAATAATAATTAAAGTGAAAAAGAGCAATTGAAGTAAAAAAGAACACTGGGTACCTTTGTCTGTTTGTTTGTTTGTTTCCTTCCCCTATTTTTCTACTCATCCATCCATAAACTAGACAAAGTAGAGTGTGGTCCTTATGGTTTTCCCAATCCCATTGTCACCCCTCATAAGCTACATTTTTATACAATTGTCTTCGAGATTCATGGGTTCTGGGTTGTAGTTTAATAGTTTCAGGTATCCACCACCAGCTACCCCAATTCTTTAGAACCTAAAAAGGGTTGTCTAAAGTGTGCGTAAGAGTGCCCACCAGAGTGATCTCTCGGCTCCTTTTGGAATCTCTCTGCCACTGAAGCTTATTTCATTTCCTTTCACATCCCCCTTTTGGTCAAGAAGATGTTCTCCGTCCCACGATGCCAGGTCTACATTCCTCCCCGGGAGTCATATTCCATGTTGCCAGGGGGATTCACTCCCCTGGGTGTCTGATCCCACGTCGGGCGGAGGGCAGTGATTTCACCTTTCAAGTTGGCTTAGCTAGAGAGAGAAGGCCACATCTGAGCAACAAAGAGGCATTCGGGAGGAGGCTCTTAGGCACAACCTAAGGGTTTGTTTTAAAGTCTCTAAGAATGTATTCATAATCCAGTAAAGAGAGAGTCATGACAGGTAAGAATATAAAAAAAATTTCTGTTTGAAACACATTGAAGATATTGAGCTATGAGTAAGGATCTTCAGTATCTGATTAAATAAATTGAAAAAACTACAGGTTGCTTCACTAAAATTGCAAGTATTGCTGTTTCTTGTTTTTATCCACTTGTTAGATTTGCCTTTTTAAAATATTCTTCCATAAAAAATGGTGTGTTCAAAAGTGAAAAGATGGTTATTTTAGCATCGACAGTAACTTTTTTTGTGGACTCTCTTTATTTGCTAGTTTCATTAGACAGTATCTATTTGAAATGCTTCTCTTTTTCTAAACATTTTTATTGTGAAATATAATATATGCAGAAAAGTGATAAATTTCAAAGTACAGTTTGACAAGTAGTTATAGAGCAAGTTTCAAAGTGTAGTGTGGGTTACAGTTCCACAATTTCAGGTATTTCCTTCTGACTGCTCTAATACTCTAGAAACTAAAAAGAAATATCTGTGTAATGACTTAGTAGGCATAATCATTTGTTGATTACTAACTTCTCTTTTACAACTCTTCCCTCTCATTTGATCATTCTTTCCATCTTCAGGGATATCTGGGCAATGACCATTCTAAATTCTTCATGTTGTAAAGGGGTGTCGACATTATGGGGTAGGGGAGTGCAACTATTTGATGTTCTAGGAGAGACTGGTATCTCTAAGTTTTAGGACTTACCTGGCATAGGAACAATTGGGAGGTTTTAAGTTTCTGAAAAATAGACTTAATAAGTAAAATTTTTATAGAGTCTTAGATAGAGCCCTACCTGGGTTTTCTTAGGTTTTCAGGAATACTTTTGGTTGGGATTTAGCACACTGTGGCAATTTAGGAAAATCATTAATCAATACAAACAGTAACCTTGATCTCTTCACCTTTAATTATGTACATAAAGTTAACAGTTTGGCAGTAGAAATCAAGTCTATCAGCAGATGTAGCCCATCCTCATAGAATCTCATGTGCTCTCTTGACAAGATGATGGGCAACCCCATAGTTTCATTACCATCTGCTCAGATACAGTAAGTTAGTGATTATAAAATCAGAACCTGTGACGTCAATTTTGAATGGTACCTTAGCAACAAGAAAGAATAGAGTTGCTTCCCTGGGCTTTAAGCTCTTGTGCCATTTGGTTAAAACAAAGGAGCTATTTTTAACTTTTTAGAGACATTATCTAAGCACCCTACCTGCACCCTACCTTCTGTGAGGACACTATCACCAGGGCATTTCATTCCAACAGGAATGGATAAAACAGGCTGGGGGTCATATGCGCCACTTGATTCTTTGTTGGATATCCTTGTGTGATAATCTGTTTCTCTTCACTGAAGGCTTGTTAAGGCTTTCCTCGGCAGTCCTTAATTTCTTTCTAAGTAAATTTCTATTAAGATTTGCTCCAGTAGCTTATTAGGCCTTAAATGGATGTTAATTATATTCTTTGTGCCCTCTGAATTAAGAGACTGGAAATAATTTTACGCACAGAAGCAAACCCTAAACCAATGTTTGGTTCTCAGAAATTTGATACCAGCATTACGTAGAAAGAGCGGTAAGTTAAAAACCCAAGCAAGGTAGAAAGCAAATTGGTCTGCTTGGCTACTTGTAGCATGAAACAGGAGTAGATCACTTTGTAAGACAGAACAAACATGTTTCTTTTTTCAGACCAGTTGGTTAACTTTGGACAAAAGTTTTGTATTAGAGAATATTTAGGCACAACACAATGCTTTTATTAAAATATACCGAGCTGAGTATAGTCTAATTAATATGAGTAGAATAATCTTGAAGACTAAAACTTTGGATGTAGTGCATTTTCTGAGCATTTCCTTCTTCCCTTTTAAAGTCCTTTGTATGCCAGTGTTGTTTGGAATGGCTTTCTTTTCATGGTTGTGTAAAGGTCTTTCCTTTCATGAGCTTGCTGGTGAACATAATAGAAGTTTTTCTCTAGTTCTTGCCTCTTAGAAGTTCATATAAGTCTCCCCATATTGTGAGCAAGATATTAAAACAAACAAAACAAAAAGGAACGTTTTCAATCGCAGGCCTCTTTTCAGAAAATTGAGAGCCTCTTGGAGCAACAAAGAGAATAAAACACTTTCGTCATTTGCAGCTAGGGGATATAGATGGTTAAAAATGAGAAGGTCCCATTATGTTAATAAAACCAGGTCAGGCAAACATGATTGCCAGGCTGGGTGATTTTTTTCCTCTTCAAGGTGAGTCAGTCAATTCATTTAGTGCATAGTTTAGAAAAAAAAAATTTTTTTTAAAGTGTATCTATAAAAACAGCCACCTGGAAAAGTTATTTTAGGAGTTAAAATAGAAAACTAGAAATTATACTCTTTTATATAGTGAAGTATTTCTAGTGTTTGCTTTATTTTGTTTTGGTCAGAATTTAACACTGAACTGAATTATGCAGTTTTACCATGCCTCTACTGTATAGGGAAGAAATATGTAAAATAACTTATATAACAGCCTGTAAAATACATTAACTGCTTTCTGATCCCTCCACTCTTTTTTCTCAATGATATATATATATATATATAGTATTTACCTTTAAAAGCTCTTCTTTGAAAGGTAAATATTTTCAGAGTTCTCTTAAATTTAACAATCTACAAGGATTTGCCCTGAGTCACTGATTAATCTGTGGCATTTTAAACTCCCTTAAATAAATCTCTGTACATTTGCAACTGAATCAAAAAAGTAAAATATTTCATAGGGTACATTATATACACCATTTATAATCACCATCTATTAAACATGACACCAGATATTTATAAATACTAGTGAAATTATTGCATTAATTGTATAATACCCAAAAATTCATTTTTCTTTTCTTACCATTATCTGTACTCACCTTCCATAAATAAGAAAGAATTAACTAATTTACTCCTGGAATATGGTGTTAGATTTTAGGTGCGCTTACATAGGGACTTGAAATTTCATGAAACAGTATCCTAAAAATTACAAAAAGATAGAAATTAACGTATTTACTCAGGCCAAATCCTCTAACTGAAAGAAGTTTTCAAATGTAATTAGTACTTAGTAGGGCTCACAGATTCCCTGAGGAGTAAATTCCAAAATTTATATACAGAAGAATGGTTCTTGTGAATTTGGGGGTACCCCATGCTTTTAAATCTCTTCCAACCTGACACAGTAAGTGCTCAGTGAGTTTCTGCTGGGTGGAGGAAACATTTATTGAGCATCTACGAGTATCCGCCACATTTAAGGCACAGTGAAGTCTGGGAGTTATGATCCTTTTCTGTTTTCGGGACCCAAAGTTAGAGATAACCTGTTATCTTTAGCTATATTGATGTGTTGTTATTCAAGCTTTACAATTAGGATATGAACTTCTATGCCGAGGAAGAAGAGAGAGAAAATGAGCTGAATAAAGTTTGCTGTGGTGCATATGTGGATATTTGCGGTCGGGGTTACTGCTTCTAGGGGGAGTGGCGGCCGGTAGCCGAGCCCTCAGCTCTCGGGGCTGCTTAAAGGGTACCGGCGGCGGGGGCTCTTTCCCGGAGGCGAGGGCGAGGCGGAGGACGTGGCCAGGGTCCTCGGCGAGAGGCGTGCAAGGTGTGGAGGGCGGCGATAAGGACAAAAACACTCTTCATCCAGTAGGAGTATGCGCCAAAGAGATTTATTCAGGGGTGATTACAGGTTATATAGGCTGGTAAGAGGGGCAGGGCTGGAAAGGAGGTGAAGTAGCCTAAAATGGCAATATTGAAGGGAGAGGGGCTAGGATTGGTTCGGAGAGGACGCAGGAGCCATTGCAGCGGGCGGGGGTTGTTTTGGCCACGGTGCATGCGCACTGGCGGTGGCAGGAGTGGCCTTGGCACAAGGGAGTATGTGGGTAAGATAAGGAAGTGGGGAAAGGGCAGTTGGGAGAAAGGCGGTTTCCTCCGGCAAGCCTCCCCTGCCAGTGGCATTTTGGGTGAGGAAAAGGGAGCTGCCCTGACCTCGCTCCCCAGGCTCGGGGGGGCTGCAGAGGGCACTCACGCCCGTACCTACTACCCTCCCCAGGGGGTGATATCAGGTCCCCTGGCCCAGGCCTGGTAAGTCGAGGCACAAGCTCAGCTACCCGCAGATATTAACTCATTCTGTAGTATCCAGAGACGACAGAGCTGACATTTAGCTCTTCCCTGGTGAATTAACAGGCAAAAAGACGTGCATTTGATTTTATTTGGAAAAATACGTTGATTCTTTTAACATTTTAAAATATCTTTTATGTAATATTTTGTTGTGAAAAATCTCATTTTCAACCCATCCTTTTCTGTTATGATATAAACAAACAGCAAACAAATTTCTTCATTCATGTATGAGCATTTACTTTTTCCGCATTATTTATAGCCTTGAATTCCTAACCAGACTAATAGAGCATTTTTTTTTCCTTGGGCTCTTAAAATTATATTTGGTTATGTCAGTGATTACCATGGGATTTTATTTCTAGGTTTTCAATTTGTTTTCAAATAACTTCTTTCTACACAATTTAGCTATTTTCATGTCTTCTTAGAACATAGTAAGTGCTTAATAATTACTGCCAGCCCCCTTTTAATGACAGTACTACAGAAATCCACTAAATGGCAAAGGAGGCTATGAGCTGAGCAAAGAGCTGATGTTTTAAAAAAGCTCTTTCCTTTAACATGAGTTGATTTTATTTTTGCCAGTCCTGGAATTAGAAATATTCTTGCCTAAGGAATTCTTTGCTGGAAACGGAAAGAGAAGACTGAACAGCAGAGTAAACATAAGAACTGAGCCTAGTACCCAAAGCACCAGGGAACTGTAAAATTGGTCTCTTTGGAAGGTTAGCACTTTTGTTTATTATCACAGAAAAAAAAATCTGTCTCTTGAACATCTTCCTTCCCAGTAGCTTCAACACTAAACGAAGCAGGGCTAGAGCCTCTAAAATGGAGCAAGAACCCTACTCTTCAGATTTCTTTGACAATAATTAATTATTTCCTGTATAAATGTTGCCATTTAGGTAGTATTTGTTTTAACTGACACTGTAATGGTTTATTCTGTTTGTGTGTTTAAAGTTATCTCCAAACTCAGAAGTACCTTTGTTGGGGAAAAAGCTCTTTAAATGTGAGACAATGATAATCAAACTTTTGTGTTGCAGATGCTGTGAAGCCACCTGGCAACTCCTTACAAGCACCAGCTGATTTACCTTTAGCTATAAACACAGCCCCACTGTCCACCCAGGTGGATTCTTCCTCGGCTACTCTACCTCCTCCATATCAGCTAATTAACCTTCCACCACACCTGGAAACTCTTGGCATCCAGGAGGATCCTCAAGACTACCTCTTGCTAATCAACTGTCAAAGCAAGAAGCCTGAACCCACAAGGTAAATTGCGTGTGTGTGTGTGTGTGTACATTTTACACTTAAGCCATCTACATAGGCTTATTTTTCAGGTTTGTATTCCTTCAATGATGATTTCTGATATTCAAGAGATTTCATTGATAAAACGATCTGTAATCTGTGGCAAAGAACAGTTGTACCTACAAGGCTCTTTTGGAAATCTGTTTACTGTTTCATAGTCTTTGTTGCAGACTCACAGTATTACTTGCTTAACAGATTTCACTGACTTATAAATGGTGATCTTGCTCCATTTCTTATGTGATTGTAAACCAGCCAAGGGTCATCTTTTGTTTCTGAAGAAGGAGAGGAATACCTACTGCTAGAAGACTTTGAAAGCAGAGGGATTTCATTGCAGTGAGTGTGTCATGGTGGTTTTGGATCTGTGTGAGAAATTAATCATGCAGGTAAAGTCCCATTATAGCAAATTCTACGGAATATGCAAATTGGATTTGAGGAAATTTGAAGAAATTAAATATGTTGCTAGAAACTATCTTTCAAGTCTTCGTACCTAGAAATGAAACAGAGCTTTACCCCAAGCCTTGACTTTATAAATTATTAAGTAGAAAAAAGTATATGGTGTTCAGTGCTTGACAGCAGGCATCATAAAGCCTTTCACAAATCCTTGGTTTCCCTGTCAGCCGTCTCTGCTCCTACACCCCTCCTCTTCTAAACTACAAGATATTTTAATTTGATCTTTGTTGTCATTTGATATTGAGTGGTTGGAATACTTGAGGCAACAGAGGGAGTTGGTGGGCAGCTGTTTTACTGTTTGAAAAGGAAGCAGGAAAATGCTGCACAGGAGGCTTGTCTCTCCCGTTAACAGCTGTGTGACCATTAGTGAAATTATTGGTTAGTTGGATGTATGTATTATCTGACTTTACAGAATTAAGTGGGGGTGAATTGCATAACAGATGTAGAAATGTTTTTTTAAACAGGGTTCTAAATATAAAAAGTTGCTATTTTTATGAAAAAAGAAAAGATTTGTTTTTTTTTTTCCCTTGAAGTGACAGTTCCATGAGCTAGAAACTGAGCACTCGTTAAAAAAAAACTTTATGTAGAATTTAAGATCCACAAAATAGTTTCTATGAACCATTCTTTAAGATAATGGAAATAGCTCACAAACATTCCAAAGATGGGTTTCTATATTTGTTGTAATGGGATTTTACCTGTAAGAACAAAAAAAAAAGTTATGAATCAATGCTAGTTAATTCTATCAAATTCTAACTTGATTTTGCTTGTTTGCTGTGAGTATTTACAGTCACACACTTGCAACTTTGTTGCCTGTGCTACTAACTAAGATCTTATTTTATGGAGATTCACAATTATTTTTCAATATCAGCTTTTTAAAAGCCAACAGCTAAGTGACATTTTTCAGTATATTTTTGTTTTTGGTTTTATCTAGTGCTTTACAGTGATCTCACTGGTATCACAACTTATCTGTGGTAGTAGAAATTATGCTCAAAATTGTGGCCCAGATGTATTTCGTATCAATATTTTGCAAAAGTGACCCCCAGTTGAATTACAAATATTTATAAAGTACCTCTATTTGCCCATCATTATACTAGGTGCTGTGGAGGTGCAGACTATTTAAGATCAAGTACCTCAGATACAGTCACCTTCAGAGGTGACAAGTAAAGCTTGTTAAGAAATCCAAGCATACACACATTAAGTATTTATAGGCCAAGATAATATATGAAAATTGCCTTGCAAACTCTGCACGATTCAGCTAAGACATGAATGTGTTCCTCAAGGAAACATTACCCAAACTCTCAGGTTGGATTAAATGTTCCTTTGGGTTTCCATGGCATCCTGGTTGTGCCTTCATATGTCTCTTTATCACAGCATTGGAAATAGCTTGATTTTTTTTATGTATTCTCCACTATGTATAAGCTAGTCAGGGGCAAGGAACAGACTTGGTTACTCTTTCTACCTTTAGCAACTCTTAGCACATATGTTTGAACTAAGTGAATTCCAAATTTTAGGATGTACCTAGGGATATTAAAAATTCCAAGAAGAGAAAGTTTAAGTTATTTTAAAATGGAGAAAACAGCGAGAAGCTGCATAGGAGGAGTGGGGTTTGACCTACACACAGTTGATAGGAGAAAAGGAGAGGTGAGAATGAGCGTGGTAGGAGGTGAATGGTAAGGAGAATGCCTGCCTGGAATAAAGGGTTCGATTTGGGGTGAAGTAGGACATAAGACAGTGCATACAAAGTGGAGCCAGGTTATCAGTAGCCGCAATGCTTGGTGGAGTGGTTTGTGACCTGCATGTAGTTCCTACAGCCTGTAGAGGCCCTTATTAGGTTTTTCTCTGAGTAGGTGAGTGATTTAAAATGGTTTTGAAAATATTAATCTTATAGCAGAATAGCAGTGTGGACTCATGGATAGATTGGAAGAGGGAGACACAAGAGGAAAGAAGTCCAATTAGGAGGGTTCATAAATGTGGATCTCAGCAGACGCAGGACTGAACTTGGGGTGGTGAGAGAGAATAGAGAAGGGGAATAGAAACCTGTGCAGGAAGGAGGACTTTGTGCCTGAGTGACAGTGGTGATCAAAGAAAAGGAATCAGAGCTGATTGGATTTTGAGCCTAGAGAAGCTGGATTAAGACCTTTCTTTTAATGTAGGTGAGGAAGAGCAATCAATTGAGGAGTAAATTGAATTGGGTTTGGGACACACTGAACAAGGTGGTGGTAGTGGGTTAATCAAGTTGAAATATCTTTTGAGCAGTTCAAAAATATGGGACTTAGACTTTGGTGAGAAGATGGGAGTTGTCAGTATTCAGTGGAGGATAAAGTTATGAGAAAGGAGGATTCTCTAATTGTGTATGTGGTAAAGGATTAGAGAACTGAACTCTTTTGGCATTCCAAGGTGGAAAGACAGGAAGAAGGAGCTGGGAAATGAAAGGAGGGAATAGTAGGTGAGGAAGAAGGAAAATCAGGATAGTTCAATATGGGTTCTCTGTTAACAGAAGGGAAGAGTTTCAATGAATAAATGCAATACACAGTGCCAGGTGTTGCTAAGAAATCAGAGAAGATGCACCCTTTAAAAAATGATCACAAGTTATTTAAAGAAATATTAAGTTTAAATTCCTGCAGAACTTTCGACAACATGCATAGGTATCTTGTTTAGCATTAAAAAAGTATGAGCGTGCTGTATCATTAGCCTCATCTTGAGTTATACCCAAATTTTGCAATACCACAAAATGTGGAGACTAAAAATGTACCTAAAGCATAAAGTATACTCTAATGAAATTTCTCAAGCTTAATTATTGTTTGCAGTTGGCTAAATTTCTTACATTTTGATCCTCTTTATAGTGTTGGCTAAAGATTATTAAAGAAAATTCATAGAATGGAATATATACAAAACCCATTAAGTTATTATCTCCATGTAGGTCATATTGAGTTTTTTCAGTACTATGTAATCATCAGACTTTTCGTTTTACAGAACAGCAAATTTGCCACAGGGGGGTTAAAGAGCAATTAGTCAGCTTTATGAAATGTATTGGCTCTGAGTTTTTGCATGCTCTTCAGAGGAAAAGCTATTCCTGTGTTTATGCCTTAATCATTTGCCTTTCTCAGAGTTTTCTACCAATCTAATTCCAGTGCTACAGGGATTATGGTTTTATGTGTGGATTTAATAGGTGGAGTTGGGGATGTGAGCAGATTCTGGACATGAATTAAGGAGAATGCTTTTGGTGGTTTTGTGGTGGCCTTTTCTTTTTTGGTCTGGTATATAATCTTACAAAATTAAGCAACATTTGTGCTTTAAATCTTATGGATCACATGCAAAAAAAAAAAAAAAAATCCAAAGGAAAGAGCCATGCATTTTGATTGCTAAGCTATAAATATATTTATTAAAATGTAGTCTTATGTCTCTATCATACTAACATTTTGTTCTGTCATTAACAATCTTTATTTAGAACACATGCTGATCCTGCAAAATCCACCTCCTCTGAAACAGACTGCAATGATAACGTCCCTTCTCATAAAAATCCTGCTTCCTCGCTGAACAAACAAGGAGTGAATGGCTTTTTTCAGCAGCAAATGATGTATGACTCTCCACTATCACGTGCTGCATCTATTTCTGTAGACTCCAGCCTTTATAACCTGCCCAGGAGTTATTCCCACGATGTTTTACCAAAGGTATCTCCATCAAGTACCGAAGCAGATGGAGAACTCTATGTTTTTAATACCCCATCAGGGACATCAAGTGTAGAGACTCAAATGAGGCATGTGTCTATTAGTTATGACATTCCTCCAATACCTGGTAATACTTACCAGATTCCACGAACATTTCCAGAAGGAACCTTGGGACAGACGTCAAAGCTAGAGACTATTCCAGATATTCCTCCACCTCGGCCGCCGAAACCACATCCAGCTCATGACAGATCTCCTGTGGAAACATGTAGTATCACACGCACGGCTTCAGACACTGACAGTAGTTACTGTATCCCTACAGCAGGAATGCCTCCATCACGTAGTAATACCATTTCCACTGTGGATTTGAACAAATTACGAAAAGGTCAGCTCTCATTGGCTTCTTTTGTAATAGAGATTGATGAGAAAGTGTTTTTCTGAGTATTTGTTCTTTTAAGCAAACTGTGCTGTTAAATGACAGTCCTTTTCTTCCAGCTCTGCAATTACCCGATCGTATAGCCAGGCTAACAGATTTCAGTAGATCTCTGGAAGGGTCTGTGTGCACATGTGCCTGCATGCTTGCTCTGCTGGAAGGGAGAAAGAGTTGAAGTTTTTCATCCCTGAAGAAGTGTGGTTCTAGGAATGCCTTCCTGTCTCAGGAAGTGTGCACATCTCTCTCCCACTTTCTGTAGATCCTGGGTGGATAGACCCCTACTGGGGCAGAAGAAGAGGAAATGGACCAGCCACAAAGTCTCTCCGAGTCATACCCTTTCCTGTATTTTTGTGCCATTATGGCCACTTCTCTGTCACATCTGTTGGACTCTGTTTCCTTCCTTCCTCTAAAAGCCATTTTTACGTTGTGTCTAACAGGTGATGTTTGGTTCCAACCAAGCCATTATGCCTTTGTTTGATGTTCTCTGTGTTTTTTTTTTAATGCACTGAATCTTCTCTCCCCTTATCCCTAGCCACTTCAATTATTGCTAGTTGAATATACTTTTCCTATACCTGCCTGCCACCAAAAATTGCATACCTTGAGAGGAGAAAACTGGATCTGGGTTATTCTCTGAGATTCTTAACTTCCTAAACATAGAAAGCCAAAGTTTTACATACACATACTCTAAAAACTATGTGCTAAAACTTCTGTATATTGTGGTAGAGTTATCCAAGCTGTCTTAAAGAACATAAAGATTTAATGCATCATGAATAGTACTTAAAACAGTACTTATTTAACCATTCGGTACCAATTTCTAACTTCCTTCTTGAAACAAAGTGAAAACCCTGAATAGAAGTGAGATATATAATTTAGTCCCAAGGTGGCACGAAAGATGAGAAAGTGTTTCTCTTCTCCCTCCTCAGATAACCCCATCATATTCTAGACTTGGACATCCGTTCTCTGTCAGAATCCCATATTGGTGTTGATAGCATAGGTGTTTCTGCATTTTCCAGTGGTGTAACTTACCAATTCAAGATATTATTATTCTGTGAGCATCCTTTTAAAAATCCTTGTGTGTGCACTTATGGATGCATGTGTGAATGTGTGTGTGTGTGTGTGTGTGTGTGTGTGTGTGTGTGTGGAGAGAGAGAGAGAGAGAGAACAGGTCATTACTGATTACCTTGAGAGTTGGCAGCAATGGGAAGAAATGTTGATGGTTTATTCTTTGTTTTAGATGCTAGTTCTCAAGACTGCTATGATATTCCACGAACGTTTCCAAGTGATAGATCTAGCTCACTTGAAGGCTTCCATAACCACTTTGTAAGTATAATTGACCTTGGCATCAAAGAGGGTATTTCATTGTCAGAAACTTCGCACTGAGTGCTCTGAGACTGAACAAGATCATGAAATAACAGTACCTCCATATCTATATGAATAAGTGTGACTTAAATTGTGTTTTCACATTTGATAGTAGTTTTTATTGATTAAAAAAATACATGTGTGTGTTTTAGAAAATCAAAAATGTGTTGACAGTGGGAAGTATATCAAGTGAGGAACTGGATGAAAATTATGTCCCAATGAATCCCAACTCTCCACCACGACAACATTCCAGCAGTTTTACAGAACCAATTCAGGAAGCAAATTATGTGCCAATGACACCAGGGACATTTGATTTTTCTTCATTTGGGATGCAAGTTCCCCCTCCTGCTCATATGGGCTTCAGGTCCAGCCCAAAGACCCCTCCCCGACGGCCAGTTCCTGTTGCAGACTGTGAACCACCCCCCGTGGATAGGAACCTCAAGCCAGACAGAAAAGGTAAGGAGTGCATGGTGTGGTGAAGGGATCGTGGGTTGCCAATTTAGATCTGCATTTAACTATCATTACATCCAAAACAGAACTAGTACTAGAAATTCTGAAGTATTTCATATTATGTTAGCCATCAGTGTATTTGAGTAAAGTAGTACTTCTCTGTGTAGATTAATAATTATAGTTGGTGCCCAGGTGAGATTTAAAAATCTTTTATCTCTTGAGCAGAGGTTACAAAGTTACCCACAGGGATCAGCTGGGAACAGGAAACAATTAGGAAAAACTGAACCGCCTAATCCCAGCCAAATGGAATAATTGCTACTCAATTCTAGTTCTTTGTTGTCTTGGGAAAACATGGGCTCGTATGAGCAGCTCTTCTGATGTTTCAAGAGAAGCCAGAAATATCAATCTATAGACCTCTTAATTTTTAAGTTCTATCTGCTAATTTAATTAAAATTAAAAAAATAAAGTATGGCAGGCTAAATCCAACATTTCTGCAAGCTAGATATACCCTACAGCTGCTTTTTGTAACCTCTTCTCTAGAGAGTACAATACCAAGTCAGACTTAAAATTATTAATGTACTTAGTATAATTCATTAAGGACGTGAGATTGCCTTTATAATCTTTCCATTCTGTTAGTATAACAACTTCTTAAAAATTATTTTTCCTATGCTGTGGCATAAATAAGAGTTTCTAGTCTATTCTTTCATACTGGCCTTAATAAACTCTAAACTAGCATGGTTTATTAAGAGCTCAGTGTAAAAGAATTTTTCAGCCAAACTGGTAATATGTATCCACATTTTTAAAATTTGGATTTGAGTGGTTAAAACACAGACACCTTGCTAAGTGCCAGCATGCTGTTGGTGTGACTTTATCTTGAGAACCAAGTAAGTTAGCAAATTGGCTGTGTGATGAGTGGTTCAATTTCTGACTTAGCACAAGGGTTTCAGGTGCTATATGTGTGCTTCTCTTTTAAGAACATGTAATGTTTGTGTAAATTTTTCATTAACCTAGGCTTAGATCATTAATATTCATTCTAATTGCATTCTATTTGTGGGGAACAGAGGCTAAGACTCACTCAGAGTGCCTTAAGAAAATACGTTTGGTTTGGTTTGAAGGATACACCTGGGTTGAAACTAGAACTTATTGGAAACCGAGGCAGGTCTGGGGACTGTGTCTGTGTCCTGCTTTCTCTCTGCATTCTGTCTGGCAAATCTTTGCGTCTATGTTGTTCTCTCACCCCCAGCTTGCACACTCTTTCCCCTTTCTCTCTTTTCTCCACTGTAACCTCTACTTGAAATGGTTTCTGCTTCCTGAGAGCTTCAGCCTGCAGTGCCCTGGTGGTGATTCTGCTCAAGGCTCCTTTTCATGTGCTGTTGCAGCTGCAATTCCTGCTGTTAATTGCGTCATTCATTATTTACTCACTTCAGATTGCTCAGAGAGGTTTGGTTGGTCTAATTCATCTTTTCACACCAGGTCACATGATAGTTGTGGGCCTGCCCAGGGATTGGCTGCCGTTGGGTTAAGTGTCCACCTTTGGCCTGAACAGCTAGGAAGATAGTCATATGTAACACCTGAGGCTCCCCCAGGCAGCAGGGCTATAATGAGAAACGGTTTCTCTTTGAAGGGGTATGAGCATCACAGGCTTTTTATTTGATTTTTTCCCCTTTTGCCTTCATTTGTCTCTAAATCCATTTTATAAATTATTAGTTATTTTCTTCTTTGCATACAGTATGCAAAGGTATGTTTGGATATTGTATAGAATTATAATCAAGTTCATGGGTCACTGAAAAATTAATATACAAGTGTCATGAGCTCCTTAAAACATTGAAATAACTATTTTAGTGCTAAACTGATGCTTTCCTTATTTTCCTGTAATTAGAGCTTGTTGTGGCAGTTCTCTACTTTTTAACCCAAAACTTAACTGTCTTTAAGTTTAAGTTTTGAGGTCCTACATAAATGTGGAGGTATTACAAGTTTGGATAAGGGTATGGAACTCTTAAGTCCTGCCTACTTTGCTCCTCTGCCTGTTCCATCCTCAGGCTCTGCTGAACATGGTTTGAGAATTCCCAATATATCTCATAGTTAATGATCCCATGTGGTAAGCCTAATACCGAATAAGAAAAAAAGCCCCTATTTATATGTTAAAAAGTTTTGGGATCGTAAAGATATGCTCACCTCATTCAGTATCATCTAGGTCTGATATAGCTTATGTTTTCCATAACACTGTAACTACATTAAATATAGTATAATAATATGGCATGTGTAATACTGTTTATTACATGTGGTACATATATGTATAATTACACATCCTAATAAAAGCATTATGTATTCTAGTACATGAGAGATTGTCTTAGCTTTCTAAACCAACCTAAACTGATCTTACAGTAGAACAGAATAGAGTAGGTAGGACTTGCATACTTCTGAAGATTGCGTTCAGTCTGTTAAAAATTAACTGAACTGTTGAGAGGTATTCCTGAGCTCATTGGCCAGGTTATTTATTTAGCATATTTGCTTAGAAACGAAATGAACTGAGAAAGAGCACCCAGAATGAAATACCCCATAGTTTTTGGAAATGAAGCAGAATAGGTTTAGCAAAACAGTAAAGAGGTTACTAAAATAATTTTTTATTTATTTTTTAAAGGTTTTAGCTCTTTTTTAGTCTGTTCTACTATTTAAAGAGACATGATACAAAAGAAAGCAGGAGAAAATATTTAATGTTGCAGAGCAAACTTTCATCTGACTGCAGAAAGTTATAGCTACTCAGGAAAAACACATTTGAAATACAAATTCCAATCTTGTAGTAAAGTTTATTTTCAAAAATTTAGATTGTAAAACAAATGTCTTATTTAATCATGAAATTCTTCTTGTCATTCATAGTATCATGAGTCTATTTTAGTTTCAGATTTTGTGACATCTGATAAATGATTTAATCTATTTTCCACTATCTCTTATTAACTAGAAGTCACAATAAGCAAACATAAGTCTATCCAATAGAGCTTAATTAGTTTCAGAGTACAATAGAACTAGTTAAAAGCCCAGTATAACTAGTTTCTGTGATCATCTTCTTTGTAAGCGTCTGTAATAAATGTGTGACATTCTAGTCTTGTTTATAACCCCAATTATAGATGTCAGCTGCTGTAGTTGCAGTACAGATGAGTTTTTAGAATACTTCTCCGTAATTGAAGCTGCAGAAGTATATAAAGATGTTCTAAACACTTAAACTTAATGTATTATCACAGACCCTTTGCCCATCACACAACTCATGGTGTCTATATTTTCATCATTGCTATTTCTGAAACTGTAATATCTTTTTCAAACACAGTTTTGTTATATTAATAGAATAGAAAAACATAATTCATGCATATTGTATTAAATATTGGGAAAGCAGATGAGTAATGGGAAGTACAGGACAAATTATGTTTTGGTTGCTTCAATTAAAACTTTTATATTTTGAATAGAAGAATAATTTCATGAAGTTCAGAAAATTTCCATAAGATATCTATAGTGGCTTCTCTTAAAGTAAGTCATTACATAAATTTATCATATTTATTCATTAAACCTATTTAGACCCTCCCCGCTCCCATCCAGTCTTCTAATATGATGTAGCTGCTGTTTGAACTAAAATGCTGTTTTGTTTTAGTTATTGTTATCCATTCATGCCTTTTTGCAGTAGTTCTGACCATTAGTTAGTACACTGATCTAAAAAAAAAAGCAGTGCAAGGTTGCTTATGGTGCTTTTGTATATTAGTTTGGTTCTAAAGTCTTGAGGTCTGCATCCTTTCCTTGGTGTAGGGAACATCTGGAAACAAATCCAGGGAAGTTTCCCCAGGTGGGTCTTTTGGGCACAGTTAAATTTGCTCTAAACATTTTCTGCAAGAGATCTCTTTTAAAGAAGTTCTTGGATTTGTGCTTTTATAAATTGAAGTTTATACTGTAATAAATGTTTGGACGATGGGTGAATAATACCAGTAGATATAACTAGATTTAATAAACAAGTGTTAAAGTTTCAATTGAAGTCAGGATTTTGGCTTGGTGTTATAGTTTAAATATGGCGTGTCTTTTTACAGCCTACCCTTAACATGTGTGGGTGTGGGGGAAGGTTTCCTGCATTTTCTTGACCTTCAAGTATAATAATCATGATTACATTATTGTATTCCTTTTATCTGCAATGAGACCATTAAAATAAGTAGGAACATTTTTCACTGTAAGCTGCCTTGATTATATTTTGGAATTAGCAGAGTGAATAATTTTTCTTTCTTGATTTTGAAATGCCTGCTGGAAATAGAAGCATAATCTGTAAAACTTTGGAAGACCTAATAACGTAGGCTAAGTTAAATCTGAACTAAAATGGAAAATAAATTTTCCACTTTGAGTTTAATTTCTGTAAGCAGTACCTATGAGAATAATGCTTAATAAATGTGTAGACTTTGCAAAAAAGGATTATATCTACTTATTCAAAACAAAGCCTTGCCTTCCATATTTGGAATAACCAAATTTCTTTTAAATTTCAGTTTTATTGAGATATATTCACATACCCTACAGTTATCCACAGTGTACAATCAGTTGTCACAGTATCATCATATAGTTGTGCATTCATTTCCATAGTCAATTTTTGAAAACTTTCGTTACTCCAAAAAAAAAATAATAAAAATACAAGTTAAAAAGAACACCCAAAACATCCCATTCCCCCACTCCCATTCCCCATTATTCATTTAATTTTTGTTCCCATTTTTCTACTCATCTGTCCACACACTGGATAAAGGGAGTGTGAGTCACAAGGTTTTCACAATCACACAGTCACACCATGTAAGCTACATAGTTATACAATCGTGGAATTACCAACTTTTGAAACAGCATTCAGTTGTTCCCTTTTTCCCCTTAAAGGACAAGCAAAACACTCTAAATTTATGGCACTGATGGGCTTAGACACCATCAGCTTTAAGAGAAAGGCAGTTAATATTCATTCAATGCAGATTTAAGTGCCTACCAGTTATAGGATGTACGTTTTGCCAGGCCTTGAGTCTCCAAAGACAAGAAGAAAAGGTCGCTTTTCTGCGGAAGCTATTGGAGGAGATAGACAAGTAAACACATTATCACAATTAGTGTGGAAGGGGCTGTGGTTGAGGTAAGCTCTTGGCACTATTAGGGAGACTCCCCTGAGAAAAGTCTGAGAGAGTAATGGCAGAGGAGGGCAGAATGGAAGTGGATCTTCTCGTCAGAACAAACAGCATACTCAGATCATACAAAAAGAGATGAGAGTTGTGGGAGGAATGGACAGACAGGGATGAATGTCATGCAGGTATCTGATCCTCAGAGTTTTATAAGCCAGGCTAGTGAGGTTGGCTTTATTGTGAGAACACCATTAAAGGATTTTATGCAGACAAATGACATACTCAGGTTGGCCCTAGAAAATCTCTTTTTAAGGTTTAAGATTAAGATTACAAAATCACACTTTTTCATCATCTCCCTCAGACAGTTCTAAAGTGCTTTGTTCAGCTTTCCAAATCCAGTGTTCTTGACACCTTGGTTTAGAGATCAAACGGGAAAGGCATAACAAAAGCTCCCTTCCTGGCTCTCAGTTGCTTCCTCAGGGTACTTAGATGGTATTTGAGTTGTGAGGGTAGTTGGTATGGCTCGAGGTCAAATAGCCATATAGTGCAAAGTCTTCCCTTTCAGAGAAACAATGTTTTGAAATGCACATTTTAGAAAAAAACAAAAGATACAGCATCAGACATGCAGATTTTTTATTTTCTGGGGTGAATGTGTGAAGCATGTCATTGCCTTCATTTTAAAAAAAGCATCCTGCTCTGTGCTGCTCAGCTTCTTACGGTTCCATGAGAGTGGTGATACTGCATCGGGGTCTTTTTTACCTTGGGATTACTGTGTGCCAAAGTACTTGCACTGTTGGCAAGGCTGTTTTCTTTGGCGTACTTGGAGATAATTCCTTGGAATAAAAATCAGCTTGCTGTTTTCGTTGGGCTTTGTTTTTTAAGGGCTTGCAAGTGTCCTCTGTGAGAACACAAATGGTCTAAGAGATCAAAGCAATAGGAGACTTATGGATCATGTGTTGAGAGCTTTTGCTTCAAATAGCAGACACTCCCTAGTTGACAATGTTTTGTTTTGTTTTTATTTTAAAAAGCCATTAAAATAGGTTCCAGGGGTGAAGTTGCAGAGCATATAATAGTAGAAAATATCACTCCAAGAATCCAAAAGGCTAGAATTAACTTCTCTTTCTACCATTAACAACTACTTACTACCATTTGGTGACATCAGGCTAATCGGTTAACTTCTCTTCACATTAGTTTTCTTATTTTAAAATGTAAGGTTTAAAAAAAAAGAAAAACAAAATATAAGATTAGATTAGACCCATCTCTAAAATGTATATAACAAGAAAACTCTTTAGTTTTAAAATTCTGTGACATAGAGAATACAAATTCATGGAGGAGATAAAATTATTGCTAAATTCATATCTGTGTTGTTTTACACATGGTTATGCCATCAGAGTACATATTGTTTTTATACTTTTTGATTAGTAGAGACCACCTCACCTTTATGCTTTCTGGCCCTTGATTGTAATATGTTTAATAATAAAAATTCATTCTTTATCCCATATACCTTCAGGTAATTCAGAATCCTGATAAAAGGAAAACACCAGCTAGTAAAATATACTTTGCAAGGTGCAAATTTGATGAGACCAAATCTAGCTTTAGTCTGTGCTACAGGTCTTATATTTGAACTTTTTTTCTTGGTCATTTCACAATAAAATGCAAGCTTTTTTTTTTTTTTTTTTTTTGTCTTTTTAGATGTTGAATAAATTGGTAAAGAATAGTCATTTAAAGCTAGACTTCTTTATAATGTAACTTTTTTCCTTCAAAGTTTTGCTTGATATTTTCAAAATAGATTTTTTAATAGTCTGCTTTTTAAGATATCTTTGGTCTATTTCATTCATTTAAAGAGCATCTCTTTGAATGCCTAGTGTATTTGAGCCATGGTGTTAGACAATGAAGATACTAAGATTAAAGTTACATTTTCTTCCCCAGTGGAGCTTTCTTTGTAGTGAAAACAAACTTATATTGTCATTACAAAGTAAAATTGGTATGAGGAGGTAAGAGAGAAAATGGAATCTAGAATGACTCCTAAGAAATCTATGTTGTAATATAGGAAACAAAACAGGTGTGTGATAGACAAGAGGATGAAATCAGTTTTGTACATTTAGTCTGAGTGACTGTGGTACATCCACATGGGGTGTTCTGTAGGCTATTAGATGTCTAGATCAGGAGCTTGAGAGATAGATCTAGACCAGAGATTAGTATTTACTAGGCTGTATTCCAAGTTACAGGAGCAGACCACATAATCCAGAGATTGACTAGAATCCATTGTGAGATTGTCTTAACCCTTTAAGGGATTAAGGGGTAAATTTAAAGGGAAGGTAGAAGAAGCATGGAAACTAAAAAGAAATAGCTAGAGGATGAACAGTCTGAACCTAAAGCTCTGCAGAGTTTCCAGAAAGAAGCAGCTAAAGTTGAAGACCAAGAGATTTTCCCTAGACTTTTCAAGTGCCCAATGGTTGGTGGCCTGGGTGGGAAGAAGCCAATTCTGTCTGCAAAGTAAATCCTGAATTGAGTTTCAAAGGACATAAAGAAATGAAACTAACAAAATGCCTAAGTGACACAATATACTTCAGTGTAACATTTATATATTGTGATTTTTGCCCTAAAATTAACCTAAAACTTTTATTAGGAGTAGAAAATACATGCAAATTTTATAAATACACTTTTAAAACCTCACTTACAATCATCTTTTTCTATGAAGAAAACCAAGAAGGATCTCTTCCTGGGAAAAAGATAGCAGTGATGAGGAAGAATTTGAGATTAAGTCTTACCAGGGAAAGTTGTTATATCTGACCCTCTTATTCTTTGGCCCACTGTAGAAATATGTCTCCTTAATCATGTGACTTCTTTGAAAATTACTTACTCCCCATTGTATACGTCATCACAAACACTTAAATTTTATACTTTGTTTTCATTGTGACCAATAAGAATTTCCAGTCATGACGAAAATGTAATAACTTTACATCCCTAATTCAGTGGAGTTTTATTTGCGGGCTTGCCCTATTTCAGTCAATGTAATGGGAAAGATGGGTAAGATAAAAGAGCTTCATCTCCCAGTTTGAAGTACTTAAAATTTAGTTGGGAGGACTTTATTGTACTCAACACAAAAGCAAAACAACAGAAATATTCTTCTGAGAAAACTACGAAAAGCGTTCCGGGTTGGAATAAGAATAAAGGGAAAAAGCATGGACTCTCTGGCTGGATTCAAATTCCAGCTCAGCCACTCAACATGTGCATGACTTTGGCAAATTATTTAACCTCACTAAGCTCCAACCCCCTTTTTGGTAAAATTATTTAAAACCTCTTTTATTTGTACCTCCCTCACATGGTCGTTGAGAGGATTAACTGAGTCCTTAGAGCCCTCACTAAATGTTAACTATTAATCATTAATTTAAGCATAGTGGTTTATCTCAAGGAAATTTTAGAGAATGTATTGCAGTTTGAGCTTTGTGTAAAAATTATAGACAATGATTGATGAAATTATGAATATTGATGGTGAAGAAATGGAGAAAAGGGGCATAGGGATTGAGATTATAAAGTTGTACATGGGGAAGAGAAAAGAATGTTCTACCAATAGCAGTGCATAATTCGGGAGAATATGGAGTAAAACACAAAAAGCATCTGTAGCTTACTCTTGTGGCCCCTTTCATATTCTACATGACCTCCAATATTACAAATGTGGATTCTGTATTCATGTCTGTAAAATCATCTAGTGTCTTGGCTTGTATAATTCATTGAATTGAAACTCGAAAGCAACTGGGTACTCTGTACTCTTCTCACATAATCTGGCTTTTAATTGCCTCTTATTGTTGTTTCTTCTATACTTTTCAGTTTGAAGATTATTCTCCTGGATGGAGAAGTCTAAAGCAAGATATAAGAGTAGAGTGTCTCTTGGTTATCTATTAAGGTTACTCTCTACCTTCCCAAACAATAGGTTTGTTCTTACCTTGTTTTTATTCTTCTAAGTGTAGGTTTTTAAAGAGCCTCCTTTGTTATTTTTCATAAGCCTTTGATCATTCTGGGCTATAGCCATCTAGCTAATGTTCATACCAGATTGGATAACTTTCTTTTTGACCTTTATGGTCTGCGCTTTCCATTTAGTGCTTCTCATTTTGAAAGTTCTGTTTGTTGCCATCTTGGCAGAGCATTAGCATTTGAAGACAATGTAGATGGTCAAAGGAGATGGACTATTAAAATATAACTGAAGTTTTCTGCCTACAGAACCAGGAAATGGTGTCAATGGAAAGAAGTGGCACTGGTTTGGAGGAGAGATAATCAGTTCAGTTCCAAATATTGTAAGGACAGTTGGAGATGACCTATCAGTCAACTGTGTTGATCTAAAGACAGTGAGAAACTGTTAACTATAGATTCTGCAGCCACAATTTCTTAAGTCACCACGAGCATAGATCAGATACTGAGGGTGAAAAGTTTGAGAAACACAACTGCTAATCATTGAGAGATACCCACAGTGAAAACTTAGGAGGGTGTGGAGGAACTAATGAATGTGAGTCTTTCAGAGAAGGAGGAGGGTGGGGGACACACTTGGTAAACACCAACAAACAAGAAGTAGCTCTAAAAGCATTTAGTAATTATTAAACATCACACCACCCAATTATCAACTATTTGTGGCATTCAGGTAGATGCAGTGCTACAAACAATACAGAAATTCAAAGTACTGTCAGCTGTACACATGGGGTAGTAATACGTGCATTTCTTTTCCGTTCTAATTGAGTTTCTTAGGGGCTATATAGCAGAGTGTCAGATCTTAAAACTGGGAGCTGCAGATGAATAACAGTCAAACACGCCCATTTTAAATGCCGAGTCTCTGGAAAATATTTCCAAAGAGGGATTAGGGAGACAAAGGCAATGTGGTATAGTAGTGCACTGTTCCAGCAGGTGGGAGGCTAAAGGAAACCTTAACTCCACCTCTGATTAACGCTGTGGCTTGAGTGCGTCAGGCAAACTCTTTGGTTCTCAGGGGGTATCTCATCCATAGAATGAAGAGGTTGGATTTGATCTTGAAGAGCCCTTTAGCTCTAAAATAAATGTATTTTTCTAATTGTAAAACTTTGCCTCTTATTTTGGGGGGAAGGAGAGTTTAAAAAGCTGACATTTTCCTTTCTTTTGGTAACAGTGCCCTGCCCGGGCGGGCTCTTGGGAGGTCAACTATAAAGGGTAGATGTGGATCATGCACCAAATTACAGTGTTCACATTTAGATTTGTCTTATTTCTGAATAAGCACAATGTATTAATTGTCTAACTTAGAGAATTTTCATTTCTTTTAACGTAGAATATCACATTTTAAGAAACGTTTAGCTTTCAGTAGATAAGGTAACATTATCATTTAACCAGCAAATTCAAATCTTGCCATCTAATAGATGTCAACTTAACTTTGTAAATTTCAAGAAAAAAGAAAATCTGGTGGCTTTGAGAATAGTGTGGCTGAAATTATTGATTCAAACGGTATTGCTCCTTTGGCAGCCAGGCTCCCTGTGGGAAAAGACCTGAGGCCGAGTACTGGTGTCAACCCAATACTTTTCATAGGGCTTTTCAGCAGTACATGTATGTGGGGGAGATTAAATGAAAGGAAAATGACAGCAACTGAACTTATTCTTTTAATTCCTTAAATTAATCAGCAATGCCAGAATCTAGGAATCTAATCCTTGCAAGATGTTACTGGAAAGCCACTGAGTATCCAGTGGAAACAAATAAATTTTGGTCTTGGTTTTGGTCTTGAATTAACATATATCGTACTGTCCACGTGCTTTTCTGGAAGGCCTTTGGTGAGGAGGTGCACAGATAGATTAAAGTTCAGAGAAAAGATGAAATTGAGATGTGACTGAGGGATTTATAATTTTTTACTTTATCTGGTTTTCTAAGACATTCTAGAAGAAAACTGACATGGCACATGATTTTCGTCTCTTTCCCAAATAAAGATAGCAATTAACCAGTCTGGTTATCCCACTGAAAACCTACCATCTTTTACACTCTGTATGTTACACTGTTGCATGCAACTTCTTCCTTTCCATTGTGGTGAGCATGAATGATATGTAGCAAGATCTGAAAAATCCTCCACAAATAAGCTTTTGTTAATGCTTTTGATGTAATATTTCTACACAGGGCTCTGTTGCTTTTTTTAAAGAATCCATTTTTCCAATTAAAAAATAACATATTAAGAGAGTCTTCTTTTTGCCAATTAGGTCAAAGTCCTAAAATTTTAAGACCCAAACCCCATGGTTTAGAGCGAACTGATTCACAAACCATAGGTGACTTTGCTACAAGAAGAAAGGGTATGTACTTTAGCAACGCATGCTATGTGGGACTTTGGGAATTTATTTACTTTGTAATATTTGTTTGCTTGTTTGTTAATGTAAAGGAGAAGAACCTAAATGCTATTGCTGTTGTAAATAAAGCTTCCCAGCACATTATTTCTAAAGTGAATGCTCCCCCACAATACACAAGTCTCCTTGTTATGCCCTTAATAGCAGCATGTTAAAAATTGATTATTTATGATATTCAGTTCTGTCCTTTTGCTTTATTCTTTTAACTTTTGGGGCATCAATACATTGTTTTCTTTAATCTTGTGAATTGCTTGTGAGTTCCAAATATCTCTTATCTTTATTTTAATATAGTGTGTGTATTCTGTTCTGAGACAGTATATAGAATCATTTCCATGAATTAATTTTTATGCCATTGTTCAGAATGTGACCACTAAACTGCTATTAGCCTTTAGGTTTCAGAAAAATAAAGCATTAAGAGTTAAAGAAACACTTTTAGCCAGGACATTATTATGTACAAGTCCATCTTTAAGTATATAAATGAGCAAAATTATTTTAGCACAATATAATAAATCAGTTTAGTCTTCAAAAAATTGCATTGAATATTTTGTATTTGAGTTGATAAAAATACTTGGTTATAAGCCTTAGTGAATCTGTATTGTCCTTTCAAATAACCATCTATTTTGTAGTTCAATTGTAATTATCATATGTTTAAAAATTATCCATATGTGGACAAAGACTATAAGGGAACCTGGAAAATTGAAAAGTTTTCTTTAGAGTGATGAGATGAAACATTATTAAAATATTTATCTCATATGTTTAGTCTCCTGAAATATAATTAAAATTAATAGATTGCATTGTTTTAGTTCTTTTGCTTACCCATAAATTTCTGAAAAATATGTTATAGTCTTGACTTTAAGAAGAGGGCTAATAACTGCACTATGTGCTAGTATAATTGTCTACTTAAGAATGAGGTAAATAAGCAAAGACCCTTATAAAAAAAGCTCATGAAAGATGTTAGTTTTAATTCTATCTGATTTGAGAATGGAAATTGTTAAATTAAGCTAAAAATATGAGGTAACTTGTTTTAAGGGATTCTGGCCTTTTCTCCAAGCCGAGTTTGAATCTAAAGATAAAATTTTATTTTGTTTTCTTTGTTTCCAACTGGGCATGAATTATTTAAAAAGATTTGGCTGTTAAATCATTTTTTGGTTTTTGGTTTTAGCAGTTTTTTTGTTTTATTTTGTTTTGCATTAGTGTAGTAACTGTTACAATTGATGGAACAGCAGCATTATATTTATACCATTAATTAAAGTCCATAGTTTACGTTAGGGTTCATTCTTTGTGCAATTCTGTATTTGTTTTTATTTTTATTCTGGTAGTGTATATACAACTAATATTTCCCATCTCAGCCACTTTCAAGTATATAATTCCATCGAGTTAAATACATTTACAATGTTGTGCTACCATGCCCACCATCAATTACCCAAAAAAAGTTTTGTTTTTTAAATCTCTGTGCATCATTTTATATGTTTCGTTGTATAACTGATGCTTCAATATTAAATAATAGGAACTTTTTTACATACAAGATTAAATCTCCATATTTGAGGTTAAAAATAGTGAGAAAATGAATCCATGAAATAATAAAAAGTATAAATCAAAAAACTATAAAGTAGTTGTCTCACATTTACTCTTTCTTGTTCTCAATTAGTTTATATTCATAAAATATTTCCTTAAATTTAGAACCAGCATATTGTAATAGAGCTTGAGTCTTGGAGTCAGCAGTCATGAAACATTATCTGATTTAGCTTTTGCCAGTAATTATTTAGCTGTGTGACTTTGGGCAAGTCATGTAACATCCATGAGCATCATTTCATGTGTGGAATGAGGTCACTGTGAACTAGGTGGTTTTAGGTGAATCTGGCTATAAAATGTAAATGTAGCTCTAGAGAGAGGATCTTGTTTGTTTTCCAAAGTTCTTTACAGTAACATCTCTTTTTCTTTCTCTTTCACTCTCTCCTGTACAGCCAAGCCAGCACCTTTAGAAATAAAACCTTTGCCAGAATGGGAAGAATTGCAAGCCCCAGTTAGATCTCCAATCACTAGGAGTTTTGCACGAGAGTAAGTCTTTGTTTAAAATATGTCATTATTTATTAACTTGAATATCTAAAGTTATTATCATGGAAAATATATACAGTGGTTCTCAAAGGATGGACTGGAGAACTGCCCTTTTTGGGGTTCTGTGAAGTCAAAACTATTTTTATTAAAATACTAAATTGTTACTTGCCTTTTCCATGCTCGTTCTCTCATGAGGGTACAGTGGAGTCTTCCAGAGGCTACATGATAGGTGGTGGCATCATCATTGTGAAAGCTAATAGAATGTATGCTTGTATGGTGTTTTTTAGATTTTTTTTCCCAGTTTTAACTTCTAATACATTAAATATAAATAGATATAACCCATATAAACCAAAGTTCCTCAGAGTTCTCAACAGTTTTTAAGATTATAAAGGATTCTTGAGATAAATTTCTGAGACCCACTAATCTGGAAAATATGGTGATTCCTTGTGTGTGTTGGGGCAGAGAGAGAAGGGGTAGTGAGAATTTGGAAAGTAAGGTTCTCTAATGTATACTTATTTAAATGTTTTTAGGGAATTGAGAAGAATATATGAAATTACAAACCTGTGTTGAATATATGTGTTAATATGTGTTCATGTTTTATGTGTACATACAACTATTTTTATAGGAATTTTTTCTGTGACTCTACTTATCATCAAGTCACTAGTAATATTTTTTATTTGGTTTTACACAAGAATTTTGTCCCCAAGAATATACTTTTGTAATATAGCTATAAATATTAGCTGTGCATTTGAATGTGTATACTATATTGTTATGATGTAACAATGTGTATAATAAATGATTATAAACTTACATGAATAGTTCTCAAAGTAAAATATATCATATATTTTTAAGAGATTTTAGAAATTTTCATCAGAGTTTGTGTTTGTAACCCTAATTTCTGGTAATTAGCTGCTCTAGGTTTCCCATGTCCCCCAGACCGGATTCAGTGCACAGCACAACTTCAAGCAGTGACTCACATGACAGTGAAGAGAATTATGTTCCCATGAACCCAAACTTGACCAGTGAAGACACAGTATGTAAAGTCTGCTTCCTAACTTCCTTCTTCCTGAGCAGCCCTTTTAAATCATTCAAGTTAGAACCTTTCTTCCAGGCTATAAATTTTACCCTTGTAACTTTCTTAATGTATTTAAGCAAGAAGGATAAAAGGCAGCTTTTTAAAATGCTTTTTAAAAGTCGCATTGTAAAGTTTAAAACCGATAGTCAAAGTGTAATATCAATATCTATAAACTAGATTTGAAGTGTTAAAAATTGTAGAAATTTTCCAGTTATATTTCTTTCAGGAGTTCTTGATCTTTGTTGCTATTTATGAAAATACTCCATTCGTGAATCATTTTATAATGCAGTTCTCCATGTCTGTGTTGAAATAGTCTTATATGGAAAGGTCTCTTGATAGTCCTTCAATAATACATTAGCTAAGGCTTGAAGATTAAATAAGACCTGGTTAGAAGCATAATTTGTTTCAGGTTGGCTGTATTATTGTAAGAGATGAGTATTTCGGTAATCACAGGAAACATTATATTCTTCAGCAATCAGGTAGTTGCCAAAAACACTTCAGATGTTTGAGAACACAACCAGTTTTAACTTTTTTAGTGTTTGCTTTTGCTTTTCCTTAAATCAGCTGGAATTCTTGCCCTGTTATTTTCATTTTAGTAGATATGAGTTTCATTTAGGATTAGGTTAAATCTGTAACAGAAAATAAACAAGTAACTGTGACTTAAGGCAGATGTTTCTTTCTCATGTAACAGTCCAGAGAGTCAATCTAGGGCTGTTGTGGCAGCTCCGGTCTGCAGAGTCCCCAGGGTGACAGTCCTCTCCAGCGCTCCACATGCTCATAAAAGATGACCCCTTGGCCAACAGATCCACATTCCAAGCCACAGAATAGAGGGAAAGGAGAAGAAAAAAGCAAAGGGTGTAGGCCAGCTGCCTCATAAAGAAGGTTCCCAGCAGCTGCCTTCTGCAAACTGTTGACCAGTACTTAGCCTGCATGTACCCACACTTAGATACAAAAACGGCTGGGAACTTAGCCTTTGTTATGAGGGGCAGTGGGCCCAGCTGATAACTCCATTCGTGTGGAAGAGGGGAAAGCAGATATTGGGGAACAGCAAGGCACTGTCTGCCAGGATAAGCAAATCTCTAATGTCAAAACTTGGAATGAGTAATATTTCAGTGGATTTATTTTCTTTAAAACAATTCTCTTTAGAGATCCGAAAATATAAAACCCAATTCTATTGATGAATTTGTTTTTTATCTTTAATAGGCTTTAGGCAAAAAACAGTTCCTTGCAAGTATATGTTGTCAGGGAACATAATTATATGATATGAAAAAGTTTTATTTGGTGCTTAAGCTAGTTAAATTTAAAATATTATTAAATTTATAAAGTGTCTAAAAATGAATAATAAAATTTTAAAAGTTTATATCAGCATTGAACTATATCAGTAATGTTTTCAACTAATTTTTTTTAAGACAGCAAATTTTTACTAATTGACTATTGCTTTTGCTTTCTCAACTTGAACAGTCTTATGATTTATTAACTTCATTTTTTTCTTCATTATAGTCAATATTCTCTCATAAGGGTCTAAGTAATCCTAAATGCTACATCAGGGTAGATATTGTCACCAATTTTCATCCTTAGGTAATTGAATGAACTTTTTTCTTTTTATAAAATTAGTTAGAGATACTGAAGAGTCTATCATCTTGCCAAAGATAATAAATAACCAAAAAAATCTTGAAAAGGACTTAATAATAGGAAAGCTTGAAAATACAGTTTGTCATGCATAAGTGTTTAAGTGAAGGGAAAAGATTAGAAAGAAAAACATTACAATCAGAAAGTCAAAGGAAATAACGATATAAAATTATTCTTTTTAACCTGACATAAAGCCAGACAAGTTCATTTACCTGCCTGGTAGAGGTGTCTAAATAACCATAAGCTGCTGAATTTCTGAGGTACTTAGTCTCTGGGTGTTAGAAATAAGCAAAAACAACCCAGGTGAGAACATCCATCTCCCATGTACACTAGGAAAGTCAACTGTGCCATTTCCATCACTGCATGGTGCCAACTGCAGAGGCTCATTGTAACCCATGCAACTCTTTTTTAGAAGACAGTGGAATAGTTACAGCAGTATTTCCTGAACCTGCTTGATTTGAAGACTTAATGTATCAGTGGAATACCAGAGAAGTTCACAAGATCTAATGTGTGCTTGGATTGATGAAGTCACTTAAAATATAGTCCCAGAGAAGCTGAAACAGGATCTGTTCAAATCTAATTTATACATACAAAGAATACTAAATTCTGTAAATTGACATTTTTAAAGCATGATACATTTTCTAGATCAATGATCATGGTGAAGGCAATATATAGTGTAACTATGAATTGGTAAATGTTGCCCATTCATTTGTACAAAGATCAGAAGTCATGCATTCAACAAGTAAACTCTTCATGTGACTCCTGAAATTCAAGTGATGGTATCCTGTTATTAAAGGCATAAATATTGTTACATAATAATAAATCACATTTTAAAATTTTACATATTTTTTTAGAAAAACAGCATGAGAATAAGTTTTTTAATGCACAGAACAGTTATAATAACTCCTAGCATCCAGAGTTTCTCTAAACTGTTTTGGGGAAACTGGGTTAAAGGCAAGAGACAAGCTGTTCCCATTTGAGATTAGATCAAGAGCAACAAGACTTTGTTGTAGGCACACACATTTTAACAGTACTTACAGTTGAAAAAAAATTCCAGTTCCTAGTAATAATTAGACATAAAATAGTTAAGCAATTCTTAGAAGTTCTCTTTAGGAACAACTTATTGGAATTAGGTACAGGTCATGGGAACTCGTGGGCTCCTTTTGTGACCCTGTAATGCTGTGAGCACATCTAGCCACTGGTGGTCAGGGAATTGCAGGCTGTGGGTTCTTTCATTGCTCACATATGAATAGAGAATGTCACTTATACACACACACAGCTGCCTGGTTTTCTATGTGAAAGCGAAATACAGAGTCATTCAGAAAAAAAACTTCTTGATGATTTTAGCTTCTTCATATTTTATGAATTAGGAAAAAAAATAATGGGGGTGGTGGGGACAGAGTGGTTCAATTTGAGCACCAAAACCTGCCTACATTTTGGTACCCTACATGTTCTTGTCAATATTTTTCAAATGTTTTATTAGCAATAGCTGAATTTGGTTTTAAAAATCTGGGTCATCACATTCAGTTGTGCAGCCTTTTACTGCATAGGAGTATGTAAGTCCATGAGATCCAGGCCCAGTTCCACTCACCAAGCTGTGTGCCTTGGCGCAGAGCTGTGTCTTACCAGAGGAAGGGGCACCTTTACCTAATTCACAAAAAGATTTCATACAGGCTGGCAACAACCCTGCCGCCAGTGAGGAAACAGACTCAGTATTTTTCCAGTGAATGCCTTTTCCCAAACATAGCTTATTCTGTATATCCAGAACAAAAAGAAATGGAATAGCAATATAAAAGAATCAACAGAACAAGATTTAAGCAGATTTCAAAGTTTGTTTTGTACATCATAACGGCTATACAATTTTTTTAAGTTTATTACATTATTATGATTTTCTTCATAAGTATCTGCAATAATATGTGATTGGTAATATCAACATGTGGAGAGCACAAGAGTGAGAAAGTCTCTTTTGAGTATTCAGTCTTACCTAGGAGGGGTCACAAACATTTCTAGATGGGCTTTCCAAGCAGCAAGTCATAGAATGGAAATAAGTCATTTGTTGAAGCACATTTAGAAGACTGGCATAATTAGAGGGTATATTTGGGATGTAAGTTCATGTCATATATTCATACATTATTTTTATTTTGAGATCCTATTAACCTAGTTCTTTTTCATTTTTCTGATTCAAGCTTTTTGGCTCTTGCTGTTTATTGCTGTTCTCTATCTTCCTTTTTTCTTTAACATTTTTAAAGAGGAATCCTTCTGTTGTACAATTACTATTAGGAGAGAAGGGATCAGGCTAAGAGAAGACAGGAAGTTAAGTGGTAAAAATTCTAGATGGTTGAAACAAAATAGACTTAGCCAGTAGAGTCATTATATATAGACTAAAATTAACATACTGAACCTAGCTTAATTTTAGTGTGAAAGCCTTTCAGTGAACTATAGAAGGTTCTTTCTGAATTTAATTTAAAATCAAGGAGTATAAGGACACTGTAGTTACATTTTTAATAACTATGTTTTTAATAATGTTCAAGTTAAGCTATTGCAACTAACTAGCTTGATGTCCCAAGCTTACTTTGAACCAAGTTTGACTTTTGAAACTATTTTAGCTTCATCTAAGAAGCTAAGTTTTAAGCAGTTTTTTTAAAAATGTTACTTGTTTTCCCCCAGTCCTCCAAGGGTATTTAATTTTCTAAGCAGGTATTTCTTCAAGTGATGCCCATTTGAAAATAAATATTTAGGCTTCAGCAAATGCCAAAGAAGATGAGCAGTATGTCTCGTGAATGTTCAAGGGTTGATTTTCTTTGTATTATGTTTTCAGAATCTTTTTGGTAGTAATAGTCTTGATGGAGGAAGCAGCCCTATGATAAAGCCCAAAAGAGACAAACAAGTGGAATACCTAGATTTAGATTTAGATTCCGGGAAATCCACACCACCACGAAAGGTAAGTGAAACCTCGTTCTATAAATACCATTAGCTCACATTTTAAACCTGGAGAATCATATCTCCTTTTGGTGAACTTTATTGGGTATGTTTAAGTTTATGAAGTCTAGTAATGTTATTTCATAAATCACAAGTAACAACAACGTTATGAAAACTGATAAATGTATTTTTTCCCTTCTAACCGTATAGGCAGTTACACACTTCCTACTCTTTTGATGGTTACCATTGAAATGCTTACTTAATAAATTCTAAAGTTAATCAGTGTCCTCACTCACTTTCCAGTGTTAGCTCAAATTACTTCCATATGACTCAGGTGCCATTTTTGTTTAGAATTTTAACTCTGTCTTTTGTTAGACATTATTATTACTATTCTTATTATGTTATATAAACAGTGTTTATTAATGTTTTCCTACATGTTAACCAACTTCTTTTTCATTCCTTCTTGTATATCATACCTTACTTCTATAATCATTTTCCTTCCACCTAAATACATCCTTTAGAAGTTCTTTTAGTGGAGGTCTTTGGTGATAAATTCTTTGCTTTTGTTTAACTGAAAACATCTTTATTTTGCCCATATTCTTGAAAGAGAGTTTTATTGGGTTCACAGTTCTTAATGGACAATTATTTTCTCTCAACACATAAAAGATACTAATCCACTGTCATCTGGCTTCTATTGTTCCTGTTAAAAATTCTGTCGGTCTAATTGTAATCTCTTTTTAGGTGATCTGACTTTTCTCTCTGACTGCTTTTAAGATCTTTTCTGTGTTTTCAGTATTTTGTAGGTTCATGATAATGTGTCTAAGTATAGATTTCTTTTTATTTATCCTGTTTAGTAGATGTTGTGCTGTCTCTATTTCTGGATTCATATTTTTGGTCAATTCCAGAAAATTCTCAGTCATTATTTCTTTAAAGCTCTCTTCTCTGCTGTTCTTTTTATTCTCTTGTTTGAGGTTCTGATGAGACTTATGTTAGAACTTTGGCTCTGTTCTCTTTTTTACCACTCTTTCATATTTTTTTTTCTTTTCTCTGGGCTTAATTGAGTAATTTTTTATATCTGTTGTCTAGTTTACTAATTCTCAATTCTTCTGTTTAACCCATTTGTTTAGTTTTTAACTTCAATTATTTTATTTTTCATTTCTGAAAGGAAGTTCTGTTTGGTTCTTTTTCAAATACTATCTAGCTGATTTTAATAGTTTCTTATTCCTTACTTGTTACTTTATTTCATTTCTTTTTGTTTTTTTAACTCCGTTAAACATTTTATACATAGATATTCTTTATACTGTGTTTGCTATAATTTCAATATCCGAAGTCTTTGGGGGTCTGAATCTGTGTTTATTGTTTCTGCTGACTCAAACTCTTGGTGGCTTATTTCCTTCTGGGTTTCATAAATTTTTATTATGAATTTGTTTTTGCTGAACATATCTGTGGGAATCCTGCTGGTCTAAATTTACTCTCAAAAGAATTTACATTTGCTTCTGCTAGTAGGTGCTACCACCCTAGGACCGCTTGATCTCAGACTCAGCATGCACTCCTAACCTCCTAACTTGGGCCCCAAGGCCTAGTCTCCTGTATGTTAATGAGAGTCACATCTTTCCTAAAAACAACTCTGCCTTTATAATTTATCAGCTCACCACTCCCTGTTTCCTCTTACACTGTGGGTATTTCCCTTACTTTATATTGAGCCCAGAAATGCATCAATAATTGTATTTCTTTTAAGTTAGCAAGTATCCAGTTGCATCTTAGGAGGAAGCAGGCCCTTCAGCCTATCAATTTCCCATTCTTGAACTGTTGTTTTTCAAAAAAGATTTCTTAACTCTGAAAGTATGGATACATGTTCTCAAGACTTAAAAAAAAAAAAAGTCAAGCTTAAGCTAAAGGCTAAAGGGAGATACAAGCTCTGAATCTTAAGATGAACGAGGGGTGTGCTGTCTTTATATGAATTTCATCTGTGATGAGTACATTAGTTTGAATCCTTATATATAAATAATTTTTAATTTAAGGAAGAAGTATTGTATAATTGAGAGAGACAACCCTGTTGAATTGAGATTTTTTTTTGCCACCCCATAGAATATATTTCATGAGTATTCTGTGTGTTTGTGTGTGTTGCAAGACTGATATTTCACTCAGAAATACTCCTTTACATATGGAACTTCTTTTCCTTTGCTTTTTAGCAAAAGAGCAGTGGCTCCGGCAGCAGTGTAGCGGATGAGAGAGTGGATTATGTTGTGGTTGACCAGCAGAAAACCCTGGCACTAAAGAGCACCCGGGAAGCCTGGACTGATGGGAGACAGTCCACCGAATCTGAAACACCAACCAAGAGCGTGAAATGAAAATATTTCTTGGCCATTTCTGAACACAAGAGAACAGAATTGTAAAAAATCCTGAAAACAGAACCACATCCATAGCAGTGTTTGAGTGAAGATGATTTGACACTTCTACTCTAAGCAGATCCTCCAGTGAATGGAGTTGAAGTCAAAGGACCTTGCAGATATAATCGAGCAACTGAGACCCTAAATGGTGCTATGTGGTATCTGAACAATTCATAACATGTAAATAATGTACAAAAATAGCATTGTTTAGCTCCCAGAGAAACATTTGTTCCACAGTTAACACACTTGTAGTATTATTACAGTATTTATGCACTTTTTCATTTAAAACATTGGTTTGGGTATTCCCAATGTACCTTAACGTAATTCCTTTGGGAGTACTTGCTTCTCCTCACACTACTCTCTATAACAATACTAAGTTAATGAAGCTACTTTTAGATTTGGAAATTGCTGTTTGAACTACACTTTAACAATATTAAATGAGAAGTAGATTCACAGTTTAACTTTCTAACTGAAACTTTGGGTAGCTGAAAATACAAAGTGTAGTTGGACTCATCACTCATTGCTGAGGATAATGTACATACTAGTTTCAAGAACTAGCTCTCTGGTTCATGTACGTTTAGTTTTTAGTGGTGGAATTCTATTATATTTTGTTAATTATGATGTTTTTGGTTCATTGGGTGAAGATTCTGCCGGGTGGGATCTTGCACTCTTTAAAGACTGAATAGTTAAACTATCCAGTAAGCCTATAAATCACTGCTAGCATGCAGTGATGATGTGCTTTTACACTTGTTAACATGTATTAAACTTTATATTATTTACAAAAAGTAGATTATGTAACTAGTCAGGTACGTACCAGGCACTGAATGTGCTAATACACTGATCAGGTTTAGACAATGAGCTTTAGTTGTGTTCTTGTTAGTCCTAATATTGGTTTCCAATTTGGAGTTAATGGAACAGTTGATGTTCACTGTTAGTTATAGCAACATACTGTGATTTTTAATTAGGCAGTAATTCAGATTTATTACTCTGAGAATGAAAATTCTCTTTTGACACCATAGTGCCCTTTTTATGATTTTTTTTTTTTACTTAATGTTCTTCTTGGCCTTATATTTAGATCCCTATGCAATTAATACTTTATATCTTCATTAAAAAAAATAGATGTTATATAAGTGATTCTTGTATGTAGCACCTGTTGCTTTTCCAACAAAAGAATTAAGAATTTTGTACTGTGATTTATAGTCACTGCCCCAATTCAAGAAATATTGGAGCCTTGCTATAATGTGAAATCTTATAGTCATGGACCCCTTCCAATCATATTTCTGAAGTCACCAGAAGAATCTTACAATTCGTCTTATCTATAACATGGTCCTGTGATGTGTGGATAGCAAAACCATAAATGAGAGTGATGCTTCAACTTTGTTCATCTGTTTTGACTTTGCAGTGTGATTTTGAAGGCAGGTGTGGTTGTTTTGTTTGTTCTGCTAAGTTACATACAATCTCTTATGCATTGACCTGGGACTCACAAACAGGTTTGGAGGGGGCGTAGAGCTAAGAGTGGCCACAGCTGAGGTGTGGCTTCCTCAATTCAGACCTCTGATTGCTGCCTGAGTACACAGATGTGCCCTGATTCTGGCCTATTGGCCAAGAGTACTGTGCCTAATCAAGTCTAATAGGTTTATCTCCCCACACAAGCTAAAAATGTTCATAGCAAGATGAATTGTAGACTAGTAACATTTGATGCTTTTAAATGTTTGCTTCTTTTTAAACAAAAACTAAAATCAGAAATGAATTTTGAGGTGGAATTTTAAATAAAAAATGTTGTTTGAGTTCGGTGTGTAAGCTGTTTTATGATGAGACCACAAAATAAAACTTAAAATCATTGGAGTGTGCCTAAACACAAGACACACAACACAGTTAATATGTAAAGATACTAAATTGTGTTACCTGGAGCATGAACATATATTTAGATCCAAAACACAATGATAAATATATGGTTAATTCAAAAGTAAAAATTGTGTTTTAAAGCTGGCTGTCAGAAAGGACTAAAGCAATTGAGTATTTTTTGGTGTGATTTTACCTTAATTTTTTATAAGTTATTCACCATTTTTTGAAGAGCTGCAGCACTCCAATTTGTAGAATGTTCTCATTTTGCAGGGTAATTTAAGAATTGGAATGTATTAGAAAGGCAGTTTGCTTTAGAAAACTAAATCACATTAAACATCATATTCACAAATTAAATTAAAAGACAATTTCTTTAACAGTATTTTCCAAACATTTTTTAGCAGTAGAATCTTTTCGTAAGTGAAATTTTATACGTAACTCAAATACATAAAGCCTGAAAAGTCCAATTTATCAGGATAAATGTATTTTGAGTTCACATTTGTGTTTACTTAGCTGAGTCCATTATTAAGAATAAGATTTCTGAATAACACAAATGTGAAGTTGGGGTTATAGATAGTTGATGAAAACTCAGTAATTTATTTCTGTACCATGTTTTATTTGCATAATATCAAGAAAATTTTGATTCACACAGATACAAGTAAGTGCCAATAGTAACAGGTTTTAAACACCTGGGAGATTTTTTAATTAAATATAGATAGATGAAATTAAATTCCAGGGTCTATAAAAAAATTAAAAAAATAAATTATCCTAGTAATGGAAGACAATTCATCAGTAGTCGCCAGTAAGGTAAAAGAGAGATATATAACACTTTAGAACATGCATTTTATTAGGTTTTTAAAATATACACTTATAAAAACAAAATTTGAATCAAATCCTTTTAATATATCCTTAATTCACCTCTACGAAGCTAGGTTTCAGTAGGGCAAGGGTTGAAAACCACTGGTTAACCATGTGACAGTATGATGTTCCAGATGAGAAGTCTTTTTTCCCACATGTTTGATGTTCTCTAACTTTTATACCTTATTTAGAAAAACTGTAAAATTTTATGAAGGTTTGAATACCAAAACATAGTTCTGCTTTCAAAATTCAAACTTGAAAAGTTTAAGCTATTTCAACCCCTAGAAGATATCACTTAGTAAGCTATTAAAGATGTTTTTAATGTGTTCTCTAGTTCATAAGTTTTTATCTTTATCAATACAATATAAGCTACTGTGGGCATTTTAGAGAATCCCATAAAGGTACTATGAGTGTGTGTATATACCACACACACACACATAATACATACATATATATATATATATATATATATATATATATATATATATATATATATAACATTATTAATCATGGACTTTTGATAGGGAAATACTTCTATACTTGTACATTTAGTTTATGTTATAATTTCTACTGGATTCTTTTTTATTTAATTAGTAGGGGTCACAATCTTCTTATTCATAAATGTATTTAAACTGGAAATTTTTCTTGAACACCAGGGATTGTTTCACTTTTTCTACTAAGGGGAAGTTGCTTTCTCTCTTTAGAGAAAATAGTATTTGTAGTATTTTACTAAAATGTTAACTACTTGTGCATGTACATTATACAAGTAGACACTGACCAGAATTCTTGGGTATTCCCAAACACTCTTAGTGCCTTTTTATTTTGGCCCATTGAAAGTGTGGGTATTAGTATTCAGAATGAATATAAAGCCTTTACAAATTTGGAAACGAAGTGGGTTCATCCTTCTTTTCCTATCTTCGGGTCATATTTGCAATCGACAGACATTGTACATATGACCAAATCATGTGGAGACAGAGAGAGGCATAGATCCATGATAGTTACTGTCAGTAAACATGTTATGTAAATTTGTATATAGTTTTTAAAACTGACAACTATGCGATGAAAAACCATGGTGTAAATGAATATTGTAGACATCATGGACTTGATGAGAAATCACGTGTCATGGTTGTTGAGATCGTTTTTTTTTTTTAGTCTGTCTAAATATGTTTATATATTACTGCAGTTTGAAATAACTTAGTTTGTCTTCTATTCCATATCTTTAGGTTCAGTGTAGTCTCTATCATGAGTTTCAGCAAACTGCTTAGTCATGAGATATACATAGTTTGTGCTTCCTTTAGGTAAAAGACATATGGTTTTGTAAGAAATCTTGTAACCTAAATTGTTGTTTATAAACACTAAATTTCAACAGCAAAACCTTATGTATAAAATTATTTCTCCCTCTCGCACATCTTTTTTGTAAAGATCCAGTTGTAGATGTTTTCTGCTGCCAAATAAAACTTTTCAAACAGTTTTGTTTCAAGACCTTAAATAGACAGTTTGGATACTAAAATTATCAACTAATAAGGATGTATAAATTTATATTTCTAACACTTCGTTAGAGTCTTGATCTGGACCAAAAATCTAATGCTGCTGTTGCCTAGGCTTCCTAGTCCTTCTGAGAGTGTTGCCACAAGCATATGGCCATCACTTTTTTCCATTTAGCCAGTGTTACCACTGTTGAATTGAGTAAAATGACAAATAAGAGCCTCTGTTAACATTTACCATCAGAAAATAGGCTTTATATGTGAAACATGACTTGGGAAATGATCTTTTTTATTAGCTGTCTGGGCTTTTTCATTAATAGGTTTTAAACACCTCCGGTACTGCATAAAACCCCAAGAATTGCAAAAGTCAGTCTTTTAGTCCAGCCAGCTCAGCATTTTTCAACTCTGACTTTTGGAAAGTTTTGGGAGGGTGAAGTTGTCTTCTCTGAGGTCATTCTCTTCTCACTTGTCTATCATCTTGTAAATGGTGAAACTTCTGGGTATTTGCATATAACTTCTCTGGGTGAAAAACGACTTCCTCTTACAGAAACACATTTTGAGCTGCAGTTTTGTTAGGAAAGTTCTCATGGAGAATAATTATTTAAAGAACCCTGGAAATTCTGTGATGGTGTGTTACTGCACATTTAAGGACTGCATCAGTGATGGGAGGAATTTTATTACTGTCGTGATCAGATAACATTTCCACTTAGATGCCCTGTTTAAATATGCAAAATTATTTTTTTTAATAAAATGAACAACCTATAGAAAATTAACTATTTCTAAACCTGTGACTCTATACTTCATTACATGGATTTTTATTATTATTACTCATGGGATTATAAGTGATTAACTTTTACTCAATATGTCTCTGAATTTTTTTGTTTGTTTTTTGTTTGGAGTAATGGAAATATATCTCTGCTTTTGTGATCTATGTAGTACCCAGAACATTTGGTTTACTCGATGTGTGGGACTTACAGTGCTATAGAAAAGAAAAAAATTAAATAAATCCAAAAAAGCCCACTTTCTCAGACAGGTACTAATTCATTCATCTGAGTGTTTCTCTTGCATACCAAGCAATGATCTTGAGTTTTAATTTGAAATGTATTGTCAGTGTTTATTCCAAACAAAATTTCTCTTCTAAAATTGAAGTTTTGATGAATTTCCAAGGATTTTACTGACAGTAAAACATGTTACCACTTCTGCTGGCCATAACTTTTTGTCTCCAGGAACCTTTAAATTGGCATCTCCCATGGCAAAAAACAAAAACAAAAACAAAAACAAAACCCCACAACAATATGCTAAGAGGAGCAGGAAGATTATTGGATTCTTGCTGAATGGGGTACCAGAACCCCATCTTAAATTCTATTAAGAACAGAGTTTCATTAGCAACATTCGGGTTTGTAGGATTACACATGTCACATGCTATAACCTTAACCCTCAACACCCTTATTTAGTTATCCCTACTTAAAATTTTTCTTTTGTATGTAAAATATACTACCTTCTATAACTCTAAAATTGTTTTTTAATTGGCTTTGTAAAAACACTGAGTTTGAAAGTCGCTTATTCCAATCTTTAGACAAAACAATAGTTTTGGAATTCAGACTGAGAAGCAAGCACCACTGTGCCAGATTTTGAGTCTCCTGGATGGTGGCCTTTTAAAGTTAAGTCATTTAACTTGAGTGGTCCCTATGTGTGTGGCTATGGGGAGCACAGGAGATTTACTACATTGTCTTTATCTTTACAAATTAATATGTGTGAAATAATAACAAATGACAGGGCAGTAATTAGATAATTACTTCTGTGGTACGAACTATAAGCTACCAAAGGAAGGACTGTCAAAGCATTGTCATCAAGAGAGGTTTCCTGAAGATAGAGACTGAGCTGCACTTTGAAGGATTGGCAAGATTTTAATAGGCTGTGGAGGGAAAGGGGGCATTCCACAAGAGAACAATATGAACAAGGGGTTTTCTTGCTATTTGTTCAGTTGTTTTGTGAGGAGAGGAAAGATGTAAAAAGAGAAGAAAGAGACAGAATAAGGAGGACTCTGTCCTGGGTGGAGGGTCATGAAGATTGTATTAGTTATCTAATCCTACATAACAAGCCAAAATGTAGTGGCTTAAATCAATAATAGTCATCAGATATTCTGAGCAATTCTGACTCAGAGCCTCTCGTGAGACTGTTGTCAAGTCAGCCGGGGCTGCAGTCCCCTGGGATCTGCTTCCAAGGTGGTTTGCTCACCCAGCTGGCAAGTTGGTGCTGCTGGGAGGCCTCTATTCCTCTTCACGAGGACTATACGGGACTGCTAGAGTATACTTGTGGCCTGGCAGCCCTCCCCAGACAGGGGTGAAGGCGGTGGAGATTTAAAGACAGAAGGCTTCCTCGGGGCTTTGGGGGACAGTTAGCTGAAGGGCAGCATTTGCTGGGCAGGCCAGGAAAGCTCAGCATTGGGAACCATGGGAGATATCTTAGCGCCCTTCCTTATCCCCTCCCCAGGGCACTTGGAGTCAGTTTTGCACCCCATTCCTATGTCCCTAGCCTTGTTTGGCTGGGAAAGACTGACTTAGGGAATTCCTTTCCCAGGTGACCCTCCTCCCAGAATTTGCCCTCCAGGCAAAAGCAACATGAGACAAAACGGTGTAAAGAAACTATAGAAGCACAGTACGGGACAAAGGCCTCCCAGAGTCGAATACCCAGGAAAGGGAGATCTGCCTCCTGGGAAACAGGAGCAATCAAATTCCTATAAATAGAGAAGCTGTAAAATAACTAAGAAGCAAAAGCCCAGGACAAGAGGAGGGCCCAGAAAGACAAGGAAAACTCGGCTCACTGCATTTACCTTGGGCAGACCTTCAGTTATAGGAAGGCTGAAACTCAAAAATATCTCTTCCATCAACTAGTTATAAAACCAACAAACAGACATTCCAGGGACCAAAGCCCAGAGATAACATTTTAAAATATTAAAATGTACAGTGTGCAAAAAGAGTACAAGACAAAGAAACAGGAAATGATGGCCCATCAAAGGAAAAGGATTAAAATACAGAAAACAACAACAAAGGAAACAAGAATATGGTCATATTGAAGAAAGCCTAAAAAATTAATACTAAAAATGCTCAAGGAGATGGAAAGTATAGAAAAAGAACTAAAGGATAATAGGAAAACAATGAATGAACAATATGAGAATCTAAATAGTGAGACAGAAATTTTAAAAAGGAACCAAACAGAACTACTGGAGTTGAAGAACAACTGAAATGAAAAAATGCCCAGGAGGGTTTCAAGACCAGATTGGAACTGGCAGAAGAAAGAATCAGTGAACTCAAAGACAAGACACTTGAAATAACTCCAGCTGAGGAGTAGAAAGAAAAAAAGAATTATTAAAAGTGAAGGTAGCCTAAGACAGCTATGGGGCACCATCAATATATGCATTTTGGGAGTCCCAGAAGGAGAAGAAAGAAAGGGGCAGAAAGAATAGTCAAAAAAATGACAGAGAACTTCCCAAACTTAGCAAAAGATTTGAATGTGCACATCCAAGAAGCTCAGAGAACACCAAACAGGACAAACATGAAGAAAAATACACCCCATCATATGTTGAATACACTATCATATGCAAAGGACAAGGAGAAAGTTCTGAGAGCTATAAAAGAAAAGCAGCTAGTTACATACAAGGGAGTCCCACTTAGATTGAGTGCTGATTTCTCATCAGAAACCATGGAGGAAAAAAGGCAGTGGCTTAAAACATTTAAAGTGCTGAAGGAAAAAAGAAAAACTGCCAGCCAAGAATTTTGAGTCTCTTTCAAAAATGAGGGAGAGAATAAGACATTCTCAGAGAAACAGTATCTGAGGGAGTTCATCATCACTAGATCAGCACTACAAGCAATGCTAAAGGGAGTTCTTCAAACTCTAAGAAAAGCACTCTAGAGAGTGATTCAAAGCAGCATAAAGAAATAAAGACCCGTGGTGAAGGTAGCCTTTGGGTAATTATAAATGCCAATATTATTGTTATTATTTGGTATGTAACTCCACTTCTTACTTCCTACAGGTGCTAAAATACAAATGCATAAAAAATAATGATAAATCTAGGTTTTTGGATATACAATGTACAAAGATGTAAGTGGCAACAAGTGCCAAAAAAATGTTGGGGGGAAAGAAGGTAAAAGAAAATTGTATGCACACTATTGCAGTGAAGTTGTTATCAAACCAAATATGATTGCTATATATTTAGGGTGTTAAATTTTAACCCTATGGTAGCCACAAGGAAAATAGATGAAAAAATATATCCAGATAGAGTGAGAAGACACTCAACACAGTACAACACAACAAAGCAAATAAATGTAAGAGAGGCTTTAATGGAAGTGAAGGACAAAAAATGTATTACACTTACAAAGGCTAAATACCAGAATGGTAGAAGAAAATCTTGTACTATCAGTAGTGACTTTAAATGTAAATGGATTAATAGACCTTAATGCATGAGCTAGAACTATCAAACTCCTAGAAGAAAGCATAGGGACGCATCATCAGGACCTTGTGTGAGGCAGTGGTTTCTTAGACTTTCCACCCCAAGCACAAGCAATGAAAGGAAAAAATAGATAAATGTGACCCCATCAAAATTAAAAACCTTCGTTCCTCAAACTATTTTATTATGAAAGTAAAATGACAACCTACATAATGGGAGAAAATATTTGGAAACCATATATGCAGTGAAGGGTTAATATCCAAAATATATAAAGAAATCCTTCAACTTAACAGAAAAAGACAATCAGATTTTAAAAATGGGCAAAAGACTTGAACAGACATCTCTCTAAAGATATACAAACAGCCAGAAAGCACATGAAAAGATGCTCAATATCATTAACCATCAGGGAAATGTAAATCAAAAATCACAATGATGTATCATTTTACTACCATTAAAATGCTGCTGTTAAAAAAAAAAAAAATAACAGGTGTTGGAGAGGATGCAGAGAAATAGGAAAACTCATTCATTGCTGATGGCCATGTAAAATAGTACATCCACTGTGGAAGACAGTTTGGAATTCCTCAGAAAGCTAAATATAGAACTACCACTTGACTTGGCAATCTGACTACTAGGTATATAACCCAAAGAATTGAAAGCAGGGATTCCAACAGATATTTGTACACCAATGTTCATAGTGACATTATTCACAGTTGCCAGAAGATGGAAACAACCCAAGTGTCCATCAGCCAATGAATGGATGAATCAATGTGGCATATACATACAATGGAATATTATTCAGCTGTAAAAAGGAGTTAAGTCTTGATACATGCAACAACATGGATGAATCTTGAAGACATGTTAAGTGAAATAAGTCAGATACAAAAGGACAAATATTGTATGATCTCAGAAGAAACAATTAGAATAAACAAACTCATAGAGTCAGAATCTAGAATATAGGGTATGGGTTCGGGATAAGGAATGGGAAGTTAAGGCTTAAAATATACAGTTCCTCTTCTTAGCTGCACTTAACGTGATTGCATAAATGAATGTTCTTGTTCATGGGAAATGTATATGTGAATTATATTGTTTGTTCAAGGATGTGTGCAGCTTGCTCTCATCTGTTCAGAAGAAGAGCAACAGATGATGGATGATAGGGAGGAGGGAGGGAAAGAAATGGTGGCATGACAGGATGTTCAAGTTGGTGGATCGGGGTGTCGGGGGAGGGGAGTCGGGGTATGCTGGAGTTCTGTGTATGGGGTTTGTATTGTTTTTACAACTGTTCCTGTAAATTTGAATTTATTTCAAAATAAAATTCAGCAACAACAACAACAAAATGTACAGTTCCTGTTTGGAATGATGGAGATGTTTTGGTAATGGATGGTGGTGATGGTAGCACAACATTGTGAATGTAAACAACAGCTTGGAAATATGTATCTGAATATGATTAAAAGGGGAACTGTTAGATTGTATATATGGTAAGAGAATAAATTTTTTTAAAAAGATCCATGGAACTACACTACATAAACAATGAACCCTAAGTTAAATCATGGGTGTCAATTAATAGTACAATTACAAAAAATGTGCTATCATGAATTGTAACAAATGTTCCACACCAATGCAGGGTATTGGTGGTGGGGTGGTATCTGGGAATCCTGTGTTTTGTGCATGATTGCTCTCTAAACCCACAACTGCACTAATGTTAATGTCATAGAATATTAACATTAACATTAATATTAACATGATGTTAATTTTATAGAATCAAAGAGACTAAAGAGACATAACAAACATAATACTATGTATAAATGTTGATGGGTTCTTGGCTTGCAGGAAAAGCAATCTAAGACATTTTAGGTTCAAATAGGAAATTTTAAATGGATAATAAATGATATTAGATTACCACTCTTAGTTTTCTCAAGTGTAATAATAATCTGATGGAAATGTTGTTAAGTATTCCTCATCAAAGAGATGAATGCTGAAATATTTAGGGGTAGGGCATCTGAGAAAATTATATGACAATACATTTAAAACATGCACACACATACACATATATAAAGAGAAAATGATTTAAACAGAATATATTAATAGTTGTTGAATAAAGGTGGTGGGTATTTATTGTACTATTCTTTCAGCCCTCCTATTGAAAAATTTGACAATATAAAAGTAAAAACTATGGAATAATTAAATTCTTTCCTGTATCTGGTTTTTTAAAAAAAGAAAAAAGAATGGTAAGAATAAATAATACATGGGAAAATCCTTGAGTTCATTAGAAGAATGTATTTTTTAAAATATAAGCTATAAGTTGAATTGGCAATCATTTTTAAAAACATTTGAACAATCCCTTTATATTTTACAGATATTCTCCACATCCCTATTCTCAACTTCATATCTTATCTAAATGAGAGCACAAAATAATTTTCCTTATAACCTTTTTTCCTATTTAATGTTTGAACATGGTTCAAAACTAAAAAGCGTAAAAGATTATAGTCAAACATCTTTCACTCTTGTCAACACTTATGTATCTTTCCAAATATTTTATGCACTCATAGTCAAATTCATATATATTAATTCATATATATTCATGGGACTTTTAAATTTCAGTTGTACTTGATGATACTTTGTTTTGTTTGTTCCGAGATTGTATTCGTGCGTTTCCAGAACGTATGAACAAGTTATTATTTGGTGGACAGCGCCCTCTAGTGCAGAAAACTGAATCTGCCGGGGGAATCCTGACAAAAAGTGGAATAAACGTACATGATATTCTTTCCCAGAATTACTATTCTGAAAGTTCCTTCAGGCCATATGGTCTGTCCTCATGGCTTCAGTAAGTCAGTTATGACCAGGCCCAAAATATTAGCCCTTTTGTTTAACCTCAAAAGAGCGTGTCCACGGGACTTGGCATAGCGTGCTTGGTGCTTTTTGGTCTCCAAGGTATTCTCACATCCATACATTTTGTTGAATTAGAATAAGAGCATTTGTTCTCCTTTTTGTATTGGGATATAATTCACCGACTGAAAGTGCACATCTCGATGGTTTTTAGACTATTCACAGAGTTGTGCAATTAGCACCACCATCAATTTTAGAACATTTTCATTGCTCCCCAAAGAGGCCTGGTACCCATTAACAGCTGCTATCCATTCTCCCACCCCACCCCCAGCCCTAGGGAACCACTGATCTACCTTTTGGGTCTATAGATTTCCCTTTTCCAGATATTAATATAAATGGAATCACACAACATGTGATCTTTTATGACTGGCTTCTTTCACTTAACATTATATGTAAACAGTTCATCCATGTTGTAGCATGTTCAGTGTTTCATTCCTTTACAAGGCCGAATAATGCTCCATTGACTGTACAGGCTGCATTTCAGTTATCCATTTATCAGTCGATGGACATTTGGGTTGTTTCCACGTCTTTGCTCCTTTTGTAGTTGTAAAGATGGAGACCTTCTGAGCTGAAATGATCACCCAAAGACTCACAAGATGAGGAAGGAATTGTCCTCCTCAGGACTGCACTCTGCCACCCCCAATAGCACCACTGAAAGCACCCCAACCACAGAGGCAGCCACCGCACCTGCTAGAGTGCCTGACATGCTCAGTCACCTCAGCCTTCCCCTGAAGTCTTACCATCTGTCATCTTCGGTTGTTCGCCCTCGAGATGTTCACCCCATCAGCTTCCACAGGCTCCCACCCCTTCCCTCGTTCCCAAGCCTTTCCTCGGGTTTTCTGAAAAACATTACATCAACTGTTTCCTTCTGCTAATCACCTTGATTGAATGTTGGTTCCCCCAAGGTTGTCACTTCCCCAACTCTTTCAAGTGGAGTTGTTTTCCTGTCATACACCAGGTCCTGAGAGCAGAAGGTGAGTTCCCTTCTTCCTCTCCAGTTCTGCTTCAAACAAGTTTTCCTTCCTCCTCCCAAACCTTAGCAATTTAGGAGCTTAAGGCATTCCCCTCCTTGTTGTTATAATCTAATGACTCCTGGTCAGGCCTTTCATTCAGTGGTCACTCCCTCCCACTCCCCATGGCTCACCACCTTCCCCTCGTCTGTATTTCATTCAACTCTGGGAGACGTTAATTTCCTTGTGGATATTAACCTCTCAATTCCTCAAACTCTGATGACCTTTTCTTCCACTTCTTCAGTCCTACACTACCACAATTCTACCCTAGGTCTTGTGGAAACAGACCAATTCATCGATTGGCCAATTGTCAGAATTGTTTCTACTTCATTTTACTTAATTCTTGTTACTATTTAAAACATTACAACCACATCCCAGGATGGACTAGATTTAACAGCTTTTGATGATTTTTGTGACATTTAAGTTGAGTAGCTTTATTTCACCTTCTTAGCAGCTTTTAGGGACTGTATGATTTGCTCCTGCTTTAACTCCCTGATGTTGTAGCCAGAGGAAGCTGGAGAAAATTTGGAGAGGAGAATTAGCAACACATAGCAAGCCTGGCTCTTGAACCCAGAGAGGGGACAGACTGATGGACAGGTAGATTTTGGAGACAAGGAATATATTCAGAAATGGATATATATTAATGACACATTCATAGTTATCAATGCCTGTTTTCTGGTATATTTTGACTGTGAAGAATTCTTTATACATTTTTATGACCTTCACTCTTTTCTCTTAGCTAAAATAGTGAATATTCCTTTATTTCTCAAATCTGTTCTCTTCTCACTCTTCTGTTACTGCCTGAATTTGCAACTGCATCATTTCTCACTGGGATCTCTGCTATAGCTCTCCTCTCTAGTTTTCTGCCCAGCCTCTCACATGACTTCTGGATCCACCATCTCTATTCATCCTCACTCCTGCCAACTGGCTCTTCCCAAATTACAAATCCAATCACATCACTCACTTGCCTAATATCCTTCAGGAGACTCCCACAGCCTTCAGGATAAAATCCAATTCATTCATCAATTCATTCACACCTTATACTCAGAGCTGCTGCTTCTCCATGTGGCACTTATGAGTGAAAAAGATTTTAAGTTCACTTATTATTTATTTCTCAATAATTTTTTTCCTCAAAAAAAGTCATATGTACTATCTCTGACAATACTACACTGTCTTAGTTAACCTACCTCTATTGTAAGTCTTAAAATTGGGTCGAGTGCAATATTAGCAGTCAACTAGAGAGAAGGATAAGGGGTATGAGAGTTCAGGGTCTTCGTTTTTCTCTTCATTTCTTTTTCAGTAATGCAAAAGTTCTAAAAATTATTATGGTGATAAATACACAAATACGTGATGATACTGTGAAACATTTATTGTATATGTTGGATCGATTGCATGATGTGTGAATATATCTCAATATAATTACATTAAAAAGTCATATGTAAAATTAGTATAAAATCTTATGAATAAATTATACAAATAATGTTTTAACATGAAATTATAGAAAGTTTGAAATTGTAATCAAAAGAATTGGGAATTCACAGAGTAATCTGGGCAGATAATAAAAAATATATTTACAGCCTCCCCCTCCCCAGCCCCGAGGATCTGGGGGAAGGTGCAGATGTGTTGGACATCCTCACCTGGACTGGTGTTGATGTTGTCACAAACATCAGGACTAGCGGTTTGATGTGCTGAGCCCTTGATCATGGGACTTGCCCTTATGGAGCTCGTTACCGCAAAGGAGAGTCTAAACTTGCATGTAATTGTGCCTAAGAGTCTCCCCGAGTGCCTCTTTGTCGCTCAGATGTGGCCCCCTCTCTCTCTAACTGAGCCATCTCGACAGGTGTACTCGCTGCCCTCCCCACTACGTGGGACCCGACTCCCAGGGCTGTAAATCTCCCTGGCAATGCAGAATATGACTCCCGGGGATGAATGTGGACCCGGCATCATGGGACTGAGAGTATCTTCTTGACCAAAAGGGGGATGCAGAATGAGACAAAATAGTTTCAGTGGCTGAGAGATTTCAAATGGAGACAAGAAGTCACTCTGGTGGACATTCTTATGCACTATAAAGATAACACCTCTTAGGTTTTAATGTATTGGATTAGCTAGAAGTAAACACCTGAAACTACCAAACTCCAACCCAGCAGTCTGGATTCCTGAAGACAATTATATAATAATGTAGACTACAAGGGGTGACAGTGTGATTGTGAAGACCTTGTGGATCGCACCCCCTTTATCTAGTGTATGGATGAGTAGAAAAATGGGGATAAAAACTAAAGGACAAATGGGGTCGGATGGGGGGATAATTTGGGTGTTCTTTTTTCACTTTTATTTTTTATTCTTGTTCTGGTTCTTTCTGATGTAAGGAAAATGTTCAGAGATAGATTGTGGTGATGAACGCATAACTATGTTATCATACTGTGGACAGTGGATTGTATATCATGGATGATTGTATGGTGTGTGAATGTATTTCAATAAAACTGAATTTAATTAAAAAAAAAAGAATTGGGAATTCAGAGTCAGGATGAAATAATCAGTATAAATTAATAATCAATTAAAAACCCTGGAAATGAACTTCTTGAAACTATTTTAATTGTACTATAATACCTTGTTTTTTTCCATAGTGTCCACAGATTTGACAGTCTTTCTTGTGACATTGTAGACCTTAACTGATTTGAAATAAATTTTAATTTGAAAGGCTACAGTCTCACAGGCAATGGCTACTGGAAAAGAAAAATATCTTCTGAGAGCTCCAAAAATATTTGAAACTATGTTCACTAAACTATTGCTGTAAATACATTATAATAATTCAACAAGATTCCTACTGGATTTTTAGAAAATAAACTAATGTTTTCAGATACATCAGTGAACCACTGATATCACATTTCATACCATGTTCATCAGTTCCTTTCACGTATATACTATTAGCAAGTTGCTGTGTTCAAGCTCATTGTAATTCTTCGAGCAAGGACCAAGGCATCAGCTGGGAGCTTGTTGGAAATGCAGAATCTTGGGCCCCACCCCAGATTTACTAATCAGAAACTGCCTTATAATAAGATCCCCAGGTGTTTCACGTGTGCATTAAATTTTGAGAAGCACTGAATTGGACAAGCCATGATGTTTCAGTATTGTCAGCTTTTCTCTTTTTTTTTTTTTTTGGAAAAATAAAACAGTTCATTGAAGTTTAATTGACTTACATGAAACTGTACATATTTAAAGTATATAAACTGATGAGGTTTGATATATGTATACACCGAGGAAACTCTCTCTCAAGGATAATATTGTTGTATCCAATGTAGAAACAAAGAGATTAAATGTGTTACTTTAATGTTGGATCATTTTATTTGTCATTTTACTTGTCATTTGCAGTCAATATGACAGTTCTTACTCTTTCTTCAGGATTTCTACATTGGAGATTTTGGACTCAATGTCAAGAAACTGTATTTGTTTAAAATGAATAATATATGCTTTTGTAAACATCATCATTTTATATGTCTTCATAGAATTTCTCAATTCTTTGATACTTTCAAGGGCATTATGTACATTGAATTTAGTCCTGCAGTATTTTGATTCTACCAGTATTTGACATAAAATATCATGCCAAAATAGTCCTAAGAATACACATTTAAAGTGGGTATTTTCAATTTATGCTTAAGGCTCTATTTCTAGAATCTACATCCTCATTAATAATGTCAATAACTTTGCAAGAGGATTGCATACTGCCTATAATTGAGTGTTTAGTGATATGATAGTATCATTTCAGCTTTCTAATAGCGTATTGATAATGGTTTCAAATTTGTATTTAGTAAATGTGTTTTTGATACCTTTCAGTGTTTTACTGAAACCAAAGAGTAGTTGTATAACTATTGGATGATATAAAGAAATTCAGTGTGTCAAAAGACACACATCTTTTCATGTGCTTTTTAGCCATTTGTATTTCCTCTTTGGAAAAATGTCTATTCAAGTCTCTTGCCCATTTTTAAATTGGGTTGTCTTTTTATTGTTGAGTTGTACAATTTCTTTATATATTCTGGATATTAAACCCTTATCAGATATGTGGTGTCCAAATATTTACTCCCATTGTGTTGGCTGCCTTTTCACCTTTTTTACAAAGTCCTTTGAAGCACAAAAGTTTTCAGTTTTGTGGAGGTCCCATATATCTATTTTTTTTCTTTCATTGCTTGTGCTTTGGATGTAAGGTCTAAAAAACCACCACCTTCCAAAATATCTTGAAGATGCTACCTGACATCTTCTTCTAGTAGTTTTATAGTCCTGGCTCTTATATTTAGGTCTTTGATCAATTTTGAGTTAATTTTTTTATGAGATGTGAGATAGGGATCCTCTTTCATTCTTTTGGATACGGACATCTGGTTCTCCCAGTACCATTTGTTGAAAAGACTGTTCTGTCCCAGTTGAGTGGACTTGGCAGCCTTGTCAAAGATCAATTGACCACAAATGCCTGGGTCTATTTCTGAAACCTCAATTTGGATCCATTTATCAATATGTCTGTCTTTATGCCAGTATACCATGCTGTTTGGACCATGGCAGCTTTGTGATATGCTTTAAAGTCAGGAAGTGTGGTACCTCCCACTTCATTCTTCTTTTTCAAGATGTTTTTAGCTATTTGAAGCTGCTTCCCCATCCAGATAAAATTCATAATTAGCTTTTCCAATTTTGCAAAGTAGCCTGTTAGAATTTTTTTATTTAATCATATTCAGATATTTATTATAGTACTGTTAACTGCATTCACAATGCATTCACAATGTTGTGCCCCCGTCACCACCATCCATTACCAAAACATTTCCATCTTTCCAAATAGGAACCCTGTACATTTTTAAAAAATTTTTTTTAATTTATTGAGATTGTTCATATACCACACAATTATCCAAAGATCCAAAGTGTACAATCAGTTGCCCCCAGTACCATCATACAGCTGTGCATCCATCACCACAATTAATTTTTTTTCAGTTTTTAGAACATTTTCATTACTCCAGAAAAGAAATACAGACGAAAAAAGGAAACTCAAATCCTCCCATACCCCTAACTACCCCTCCTCCATTGTTGACTCATAGTATTGGTATACTACATTTATTACTGTTGATGAAAGAACATTAAAATACTACTAACTGTAATTAGTTTGCAATAGGTATATTTTTCCCTATATGCCCCTCTATTATTTTTTTTAAAGTTTCAGAATAGTATTTTTAATTTTCGGATATTTATAATCATCTTATTTGATATCACAAAATAGTGGCTATGTTATAAATTTTACAGATGAGGATACTGTTGCACTATTCTCACCATACATAGGTTGCAGAATAAATCTGAATACAGATCACTACTTCCCCTTCTTCCTCCTTTGTATATTTACAAACATGCCTACACATAACACTTGCTATTCAAATTATTTTTATCTGAACCAAGGAAGTCTGTTGGAATTTTGATTGGGGTTATGTTGGTCCTTGTGCCGGTTTGAATGTATTGTGTCCCCCAAATGCCATTATCTTTGTAGTTTTGTGGGGCAGAAGTTTTGGTGTTGGTTGGATTTGCTTGGAGTGTGCCCCACCCAGCTGTGGGCGATGATTTTGATGAGATGTTCCCATGGAGGCATGGTCCCGCCCATTCGGGGTGGGACTTGATCAGTGGAGCTATATAAATGAGCTGACTCAGAGAGAGGAAACAAACTGAGTGCAGCTGGGAGCGATGTTTTGAAGAGGAGCAAGCTTGCTAGAGAGGAACGTCCTGGGAGAAAGCCGTTCTGAGGCCGGAGCTTTGGAGCAGACACCAGCTGCCTTCCCAGCTAACAGAGGTTTTCCGGACGCTATTGGCCATCCTCCGGTGAAGGTACCCGATTGCTGAGGTGTTACCTTGGATGCTTTGTGGCCTTAAGACTGTAACCGTGTAGTGAAATAAACCCCCTTTTTTATAAAAGCCGATCCACCTCTGGTGTTTTGCATTCTACAGCATTAGCAAACTAGGACAGTCCTGTAAATCAATTTGGGTAGAATTGACATCTTAATATTTGGTCTTCAAATCCATGAAAACGGGATGTCCTTCCAATTATTCAGGTCTTCTTTCATTTCTTTTAGTAATGTTTTGAAGTTTTTTACATCCTTGGTTAAATTTACTCCTAGATATTTTGTTCTTTTAGGTGCTATTGTAAATGGAATATTTTTATTGATTTCCTCCTCAGATTGCTCCTTACTAGTGATAACACACTATTGGTTTTTGCATGTGGATCTTGTACCCCACCACTTTGCTGCACTCATTTATTAGCTCTAGTAGCTTTTGTGTAGATTTTTGGGACTTTCTAAATATAGGATCATGTCTTCTGGAAATAGTGAAAGTTTTACTTCATCCTTTCTGATTTTTTTTTTTAAATTTTCATTTTATTGAGATATATTCACATACCACGCAGTCATACAAAACAAATCGTACTTTCGATTGTTTACAGTACCATTACATACTGGTACATTCATCACCCAAATCAATCCCTGACACCTTCATTAGCACACACACAAAAATAACAAGAATAATAATTAGAGTGAAAAAGAGCAATTGAAGTAAAAAAGAACACTGGGTACCTTTGTCTGTTTGTTTCCTTCCCCTATTTTTCTACTCATCCATCCATAAACTAGACAAAGTGGAGTGTGGTCCTTATGGCTTTCCCAATCCCATGGTCACCCCTCATAAGCTACATTTTTATACAACTGTCTTCAAGATTCATGGGTTCTGGGTTGTAGTTTGATAGTTTCAGGTATCCACCACCAGCTACCCCAATTCTTTAGAACCTAAAAAGGGTTGAATAAAGTGTGCATAAGAGTGCCCACCAGAGTGACCTCTCGGCTCCTTTTGGATTCTCTCTGCCACTGAAGCTTATTTCATTTCCTTTCACATCCCTCTTTTGGTCAAGAAGATGTTCTCCGTCCCAGGATGCCGGGTCTACATTCCTCCCCGGGAGTCATATTCCACGTTGCCAGGGAGATTCACTCCCCTGGGTGTCTGATACCACGTAGGGGGGAGGGCAGTGATTTCACCTTTCAAGTTGGCTTAGCTAGAGACACAGGGCCACATCTGAGCAACAAAGAGGCATTCGGGAGGAGGCTCTTAGGCACAACCATAGGGAGGCCTAGCCTCTCCTTTGCAGCAACCATCTTCCCAAGGGTAAAACCTGTGGTAGAGGGCTCAACCCATCAAACTACCAGTCCCCTATGTCTGTGGTCATGTTAGCAACCATGGAGGTGGGGTAGGCGAATACCCCTGCATTCTCCACAGGCTCCTCAAGGGGGCACTACATCTTTTTTTTAGCTTGTTTTTCTTTTTTCTTTTTTCTTTTTTTAACTTTCCCTTCTTTTTTAAATCAACTGTATGAAAAAAAAAGTTAAAAAGAAAACAAACATACAATAAAAGAACATTTCAAAGAGACCATAACAAGGGAGCAAGAAAAAGACAACTAACCTAAGATAACTGCTTAACTTCCAACATGTTCCTACTTTACCCCAAGAAAGTTATCTAATATAGCAACATTTCTGTGAACTTGCTCCTACTATATCCATCAGAAATTAACAGACCATAGTCATTCTTGGGCATCCCCAGAACGTTAAATAGCTTATCTGTTCTTCTTGGATTATTGTTCCCCCTTCCTTAATTGCTCTCTATTGCTAGTTCCCCTACATTCTACATTATCAGCCATTTGTTTTACATTTTTCAAACTTCACATTAGTGGTAGCATATAATATTTCTCTTTTTGTGCCTGGCTTATTTTGCTCAGCATTATGTCTTCAAGGTTCATCCATGTTGTCATATGTTTCACGAGATCGTTCCTTCTTACTGCCGCGTAGTATTCCATCGTGTGTATATACCACATTTTATTTATCCACTCATCCGTTGAAGGACATTTGGGTTGTTTCCATCTCTTGGCAATTGTGAATAATGCTGCTATGAACATTGGCGTGCAGATATCTGTTCGTGTCACTGCATTCCGATCTTCCGGGTATATACCGAGAAGTGCAATCGCTGGATCGAATGGTAACTCTATATCTAGTTGTCTAAGGAACTGCCAGACTGACTTCCAGAGTGGCTGAACCATTATACAGTCCCACCAACAGTGAATAAGAGTTCCAATTTCTCCACATCCCCTCCAGCATTTGTAGTTTCCTGTTTGTTTAATGGCAGCCATTCTAACCGGTGTTAGATGGTATCTCATTGTGGTCTTAATTTGCATCTCTCGAATAGCTAGTGAAGCTGAACATTTTTTCATGTGTTTCTGGGCCATTTGTATTTCCTCTTCAGAGAACTGTCTTTTCATATCTTTTGCCCATTTTATAATTGGGCCGACTGTACTATTGTCATTGAGTTGTAGGATTTCTTTATATATGCAAGATATCAGTCTTTTGTCAGATACATGGTTTCCAAAAATTTTTTCCCATTGAGTTGGCTGCCTCTTTACCTTTTTGAGAAATTCCTTTGAGGTGTAGAAACTTCTAAGCTTGAGGAGTTCCCATTTATCTATTTTCTCTTTTGTTGCTTGTGCTTTGGGTGTAAAGTCTAGGAAGTGGTCGCCTAATACAAGGTCTTGAAGATGTTTTCCTACATTATCTTCTAGGAGTTTTATGGTACTTTCTTTTATATTGAGATCTTTGGTCCATTTTGAGTTAATTTTTGTGTAGGGGGTGAGGTAGGGGTCCTCTTTCATTCTTTTGGATATGGATATCCAACTCTCCCAGCCCCATTTGTTGAAAAGACCATTATGACTCAGTTCAGTGACTTTGGGGGCCTTATCAAAGATCAGTAGGCCATAGATCTGAGGGTCTATCTCTGAATTCTCAATTCGATTCCATTGATCTATATGTCTCTCTTTGTGCCAGTACCATGCTGTTTTGGCAACTGTGGCTTTATAATAAGCTTCAAAGTCAGGGAGTGTAAGTCCTCCCACTTCGTTTTTCTTTTTTAGAGTGTCTTTAGCAATTCGAGGCATCTTCCCTTTCCAAATAAATTTGATAACTATCTTTTCCAAGTCTGCAAAGTAGGTTGTTGGAATTTTGATTGGGATTGCATTGAATCTGTAGATGAGTTTGGGTAGAATTGACATCTTAATGACATTTAGTCTTCCTATCCATGAACATGGAATATTTTTCCATCTTTTAAGGTCCCCTTCTATTTCTTTTAGTAGAGTTATGTAGTTTTCTTTGTATAGGTCTTTTACATCTTTGGTTAAGTTTATTCCTAGGTACTTGATTTTTTTAGTTGCTATTGAAAATGGTATCTTTTTCTTGAGTGTCTCTTCAGTTTGTTCATTTCTAGCATATAGAAACATTACTGACTTATGTGCATTAACCTTGTATCCCGCTACTTTGCTAAATTTGTTTATTAGCTCTAGTAGCTGTATCGTCGATTTCTCAGGGTTTTCTAGATATAAGATCATATCATCTGCAAACAATGACAGTTTTACTTCTTCTTTTCCAATTTGGATGCCTTTTATTTCTTTGTCTTGCCGGATTGCCCTGGCTAGCACTTCCAGCACAATGTTGAATAACAGTGGTGACAGCGGGCATCCTTGTCTTGTTCCTGATCTTAGAGGGAAGGCTTTCAGTCTCTCACCATTGAGTACTATGCTGGCTGTGGGTTTTTCATATATGCTCTTTATCATGTTGAGGAAGTTTCCTTCAATTCCTACCTTTTGAAGTGTTTTTATCAAAAAGGGATGTTGGATTTTGTCAAATGCTTTTTCAGTATCTATTGAGATGATCAATTGATTTTTCCCTTTTGACTTGTTAATGTGTTGTAATACATTGATTGATTTTCTTATGTTGAACCATCCTTGCATGCCTGGAATAAACCCCACTTGGTCATGGTGTATGATTTTTTTAATGTGTCTTTGGATTCGATTTGCAAGTATTTTGTTGAGGATTTTTGCATCTATATTCATTAGGGAGATTGGCCGGTAGTTTTCCTTTTTTGTAGCATCTTTGCCTGGTTTTGGTATTAGATTGATGTTAGCTTCATAAAATGAGTTAGGTAGTGTTCCATTTTCTTCAATGTTTTGAAAGAGTTTGAGTAAGATTGGTGTCAGTTCTTTCTGGAAAGTTTGGTAGAATTCCCCTGTGAAGCCATCTGGCCCTGGGCATTTATTTGTGGGAAGATTTTTGATGACTGATTGGATCTCTTTGCTTGTGATGGGTTGGTTGAGGTCTTCTATTTCTTCTCTGGTCAGTCTAGGTTGTTCATATGTTTCCAGGAAATTGTCCATTTCCTCTACATTATCCAGTTTGTTGCCATACAGTTGTTCATAGTATCCTCTTATAATTTTTTTAATTTCTTCAGGATCTGCAGTTATGTCACCTTTTTCATTCATTATTTTGTTTATATGGGTCTTCTCTCTTTTTGATTTTGTCAGTCTAGCTAGGGGCTTGTCAATCTTGTTGATCTTCTCAAAGAACCAACTTTTGGTGATATTTATCCTCTCTATTGTTTTTTTGTTCTCTATGTCATTTATTTCTGCTTTAATCCTTGTTATTTCTTTTCTTCTACTTGGTTTAGGATTGGTTTGCTGTTCATTTTCTAGCTTCTTCAGTTGATCCATTAGTTCTTTGATTTTGGCTCTTTCTTCCTTTTTAATATATGCATTTAGTGCTATAAATTTCCCCCTTAGCACTGCTTTTGCTGCATCCCATAGGTTTTGGTATGTCGTGTTCTCATTTTCGTTCGTCTCTATATATTTAGCAATTTCTCTTGCTATTTCTTCTTTAACCCACTGATTGTTTAGGAGTGTGTTGTTTAACCTCCAGGTATTTGTGAATTTTCTGTCTCTGATGGTTATTGACTTCTAATTGTATTCCATTGTGGTCAGAGAATGTGCTTTGAATAATTTCAATCTTTTTAAATTTATTGAGGCTTGTTTTATGTCCCAGCATATGATCTATTCTGGAGAAGGTTCCATGAGCACTAGAAAAGTATGTGTATCCTGGTGATTTGGGATGTAATGTCCTGTATATGTCTGTTAAATCTAATTCATTTATCAGATTGTTTAGGTTTTCAATTTCCTTATTGGTCTTCTGTCTGGTTGATCTATCTATAGGAGAGAGTGATGTGTTGAAGTCTCCCACAATTACTGTGGAAACATCAATTGCTTCCTTTAGTTTTGCCAGTGTTTCTCTCATGTATTTTGTGGCACCTTGATTGGGTGCATAGACATTTACGATTGTTATTTCTTCCTGCTGAATTGCCCCTTTTATTAGTACGTAGTGGCCTTCTTTGTCTCTCAAAACATCCCTGCATTTGAAGTCTATTTTATCTGAGATTAATATTGCTACACCTGCTTTCTTTTGGCTGTAGCTTGCATGAAATATTTTTTTCCATCCTTTCACTTTCAGTTTCTTTGTGTCCCTGTGTCTAAGATGAGTCTCTTGTATGCAACATATTGATGGTTCATTTTTTTTGATCCATTCTGCGAATCTATATCTTTTAATTGGGGAGTTTAATCCATTTACATTCAACGTTAAAACCGTGAAGGCATTTCTTGAATCAGCCATCTTATCCTTTGGTTTATGTTTGCCATATTTTTCCCCTCTCTCTATTAATATCCTTTATTGTACCCATACCGAATCTCTTTAGTACTGAACCTTTCTCCAAGTCTCTCTGTCCTTTCTTTGTTTCTCTGTCTGTAGGGCTCCCTTTATTATCTCCAGTAGGGCAGGTCTCTTGTTAGCAAATTCTCTCAGCATTTGTTTGTCTGTGAAAAATTTAAGCTCTCCCTCAAATTTGAAGGAGAGCTTTGCTGGATAAAGTATTCTTGGCTGGAAATTTTTCTCACTCAGAATTTTAAATATATCGTGCCACTGCCTTCTCGCCTCCATGGTGGCTGCTGAGTAGTCACTACTTAGTCTTATGCTGTTTCCTTTGTATGTGGTGAATTGCTTTTCTCTTGCTGCTTTCAGAACTTGCTCCTTCTCTTCTGTGTTTGACAGTGTGATCAGTATATGTCTTGGAGTGGGTTTATTTGGATTTATTCTATTTGGGGTTCGCTGAGCATTTATGATTTGTGTATTTATGTTGTTTAGAAGATTTGGGAAGTTTTCCCCAACAATTTCTTTGAATACTCTTCCTAGACCTTTACCCTTTTCTTCCCCTTCTGGGACACCAATGAGTCTTATATTTGGACGTTTCATATTATCTATCATATCCCTGAGGTCCATTTCGATTTTTTCAATTTTTTCCCCATTCTTTCTTTTATGCTTTCATTTTCCATTCTGTCATCTTCGAGGTCACTGATTCGTTGTTCAACTTCCTCTAGTCTTGTACTATGAGTGTCCAGAATCTTTTTAATTTGGTCAACAGTTTCTTTAATTTCCATAAGATCATCCATTTTTTTATTTAGTCTTGCAATGTCTTCTTTATGCTCTTCTAGGGTCTTCTTGATTTCCTTTGTCTCCCGTACTATGGTCTCATTGTTCATCTTTAGTTCTTTGAGTAGCTGCTGTAGGTGCTGTGTCTCTTCTGATCTTTTGATTTGGGTGCTTGGGCTTGGGTTATCCATATCGTCTGGTTTTTTCATATGCTTTATAATTTTCTGTTGTTTTTGGCCTCTTGTCATTTGCTGAACTTGATAGGGTTCTTTTAGGATTTGTAGACCAATTGAAGTCCTTATCTCTAATTTATCAGATCTACAGCTTCGTGGAGTACACTTTCTCTAACTAACCAGCAGGTGGCGTCCACGAGCCACCTGTTCTCCACAAGCCAGTTCTCCCCTGCTTAGCCTTTTTGGTAAGTGGGGGAGTGAGTCTTGTGGGGTCCAATTGGTGTACCAAGCTTGCGTGTGTAGTTGGTGTTGCCTGCCCTGTATATGGGGTGTGTTTCTGGGCAGTCAGGGAGGGGGGGGTGGCTCTAACAATCAAATCTCCCTGGTGATCCTAGAGTTTTAAAGCTGCTGCAATAGTCTAATCCTTCAGTTCAGTCCTGCCACAGTTTGTCTCTGCCACTGACTCACAAGTCCTTGGTATTGGCGTATGGCTCCTGAGACTTGCAAGTGGGCCCCTCTTCCAGGCCGTGCACCCCGGGTCCTCTGTTGAGGGATGACTGTGCTGTCACAGGTGAGTGCTGTCCCCCCAGGGCAGTTCTGGGCTGCTGGGCTGTGTAGGGAGGCTCCCAGTCTGCTGAAATGATGGCTGAATGGGGCTTTGTTAATTCACACTGCTCTACCTTCCCAACTCTGGGACAATCAGCTGAGGTTGCAGGGAAGGCTAATGTCCACGCCCAGTTTTGTGGTGTGTGCCTGTTATTTGAAGCACTTCCATCACACTGGGTTGTCTGGGGCAGTTCTGGGCTATGGGGCTGGCGATGGGCAGGAGTGTTTCCTGTCCACCAGGATGATGGCTGTGAGCAGACACCCCCCTTTTCTTGGGAAGTTGTGGTGTTTAGTGAATTTTCTCAGCCACTGGATTACTGCGTTTCGTCTAAGAGGTCTCCTAGTTCTGCTCTTGACTTGACCTGCCCAAATAGCAAGTCTTTGAAGCTTTCTGTATTGGGCTTCTTAGAGTAATTGTTTTAGAAAAAGAAAAAAGGATTAAAAAAAAAAAAAAAAAAAGGGCCCTCCTCAGAGATCTAATGGGTTATTGAAATGCTAAGCGACAAAGCAACCAGGGCCATTAAGGAATGGTCCACAGGGCAGAGAGATCAGCTTTTCTTCGGGATTTGCATATGCACCTCAGGGCCCTTCCCCTTTCTATGTTCACCAGAACTCCAAAAATCCTCTGCTTTTATTTTGGAGTTTTTCGTGTTGTTTTTTTTTCTCTATGCCTGCCTCCTCTCTGCTGGGCTGGCTGCTCTCAGATTCTCTGGTGTCTGGTCTCAGTCTATCTATGGTTGGAGTTTGGATCAGTAGAATGAGTTTCTGATAAGGGCTGCCACTGCAGTTCTCCCTTCTCCTTCCCGGAGCTGACAGCCCCTCCTCCCACGGGACTGAGCCTGGCAGGGAGGGGCGCGGGTCTCCTGGCCGCAAAAACTTACAGATTTCGCTGATCTCAGCAGTTCCACGTTTTCATGAGTGTTGTATGAAGTATGCCCAAAGTCAGATTGCTCTGTGGTGTCCAGTCCACGCAGTTCCTGGCTTTCTACCCACTTTCCTGGAGGAGTAACTAAAACATACAGCTCACCAGTCTGCCATCTTGCCCCGCCCATCCTTTCTGATTTGAATGCCTTTTATTTCCTTTTTGTGCCTAATTGCTCCAGCTAGAACTTACAGGACAATGTTGAATAACAATGATGACAGTGGACATCCTTGTCTCATTCCAAATCTGAGAGGGAAAACTTTCAGTCTTTCACCATTGAGTATGATGTTAGCTGTGGGTTTTTCACATATACCTTTTATCATGCTGAGGAAATTTCCTTCAATTCCTATCTGTTGAAGTGTTTTTATCAAGAAAGGTTACTGGATTTTGTCAAATGCTTTTTCTGCATCAATTGATGCTCATGTGGTTATTCCCCCTTCAATTTGTTCAAGTGATGCACTACATTAACTGATTTTCTTGTGTTGAACCACCCTTGTATACCTGGAATAAAGCCCACTTGACTGTGGTGTATAATTCTTTTAAGGTGCTGTTAGATTTATTTTATTTTACAAGTATTTTATTGAGGATTTTTGCATTTATATTCATTAGAGAGATTAAAGTTTTCTTTCCTTGTAGTATCTTTATCCAGCTTTGGTATTAGGGTGATGTTGGCTTCATAGAATGAGTTAGGTAGTGTTCCCTCTTCAATTTTTGGGGAGAGTTTGAGCAGGAATGGTATTAATTCTTCTTGGAATGCTTGGTAAAATTTGCCTATGAGGCCATCAGGTCCTGGACTTTCTTTGTTGGTAGGCTTTTGATGACTGATTCAATCACCATCCCATAAGTTTTGGTATGTTGTGTTTTCATTTTTATTCACCTAAAGATACTTCCTAATCACCCTTGTGATTTCTTCTTTGATCCATTGATTGTGTATTGTTTATTTTCCAAGTATTTGTGAATTTTCTATTTCTCCCTCTGCTATTGATTTGCAGCTTAATTCTATTGTGGCCAGAGAAGACACATTGAATGATTTCAATATTTTTTAATTTATTGAGACTTTTTTTTAATTTATTGAGGCTAACATATGGTCTAACCTGCAGAATGATTCACATGCACTGAGGAAGAATGTATATTCTCCTGCTGTTGGGTGAAGTGTTCTAGGTATATCTGTCAGGCTTAGTTGGTTTCTAGTATTGTTCAAATCTTCTATTTCTTTTCTGATCTTCTGTCTAGATGTCCTATCCCTTATTGAAAGTGGTTTATTGAAGTCTGCTCCTATTAATGTAGAACCCTCTATTTCTCCCTTTAAATCTTCCAATATTTGCTTCATATATTCTAGGTCCTTGCCATTAAGGCAATATATATTCATAATTGCATGTCTTCTTGTCGAATTGGCCCTTTTATCAGTATATAGTGATCTCTTTGTCCCTTGTAACAGTTTTTTACTTTAAGTCTATTTTATCTGGTATCAGTATAGCTACCCCAGCTCTTTTTTAGTTACTATTTACATGGTGTATTTTTTCCTAAGTTTTCAACCTTTTTTGTGTCTTTGAATATAAGGGGAGTTTGCAAACAATGTATAGTTCTGTCATGCTTTTTTATCCATTCTGCCATTCTCTGCCTTTTGACAGGAGAGTATAATCCATTTACATTTAAAGTAACTACTGATATTGTAGGACTTTCTTCTGCCATTTTGATATTCTATCTTTGTAAGACAGAATATTCTTTTTTCTCCTTCAATTCTTCAATCAATGCCTACTTTCATATTTATTTGATTTTTTTAGTGTACCATTTTGAGTCCCTTCTCATTTCCTTCTCTATATATTTTTCATATATATTATTTGTCATTACCATGGGGCTAAAAGTTAACATCTTAAATCTATAAAATCACTTTTGATTAACATCAACTTAACTTCAATAGCATATACATGCACCTTTCTTATCTCCTCCATCTCCCCACCTTTTTATTATACTTTTTGAAAACTGTATCTTTGTACATTATATATCCAAAACTTTACATTTATCATTACTTTCACACATTTGCATTTAAAACCTGTAAGAATTCAAAAAGTGGCATTACATACCAATAAACACAACCCATTGGGTTACCTATACCAGAGGTCTTTATTTCTTCATGCTGCTTTGATCCACTGTCTAATGCATTGCTTTTAGGGTAGGTGTAGTGGTGATGAACTCCCTCAGTCTTTGTTTATCTGGGATGTCTTAATCTCTCTCTCATTATTGAAAGAAAGTCTTGCTGGACATAAAATTTTTGGTTGGCAATTGTTTGTCAGTACTTTAAATATTTTTTTCCAGTGCCTAATCAAATGAGAGTCCTTAAAAGAAAGACTGGGCCCTTCCTGGAAGGATAGATTCTCTTGCTGGCCATGAAGAACTAAGATTCCATAGTGTAAGAGACACTGTAAGAGAGCCTGCAAGAAGGACACATGGTAAGGAATTGCAGGTGGCCTCTAGGATCTGAGAGTAGCTCCCAACTGACAGACAGCAAGTAAACAGGGACCTAAGTCCTACAACCACAAGGAACTGACTTCTTCCAACAACTGTGGGAGCCTGAAAAAGGGCCCTGAGCTCCAAAAAGGAATGCAGCCCAGCTGACACCTTGAATACCTCAGTGTGAGATCCTAAGCAGAGGACCCAGCTAAACTGTGCCCATGCTCTTGACCTATGGAAAATGTAAGATAATAAATGTATGGTGTTTTAAGTTGTTATGTTTGTGGCAAAGTTACACAACAATAGAAAGCCAATATAGTTAAACATAAATTTACCATATGATCCAGAATTTCCACACTAAGGTATCAATCCAAGAGGAAAGAAAGTACACATACACAAAAAGACTAGCATGTGAGTGCTCATGGCAGCACTACGCAGAAACAACCCAAATGTCCATCAGCTTTGAGTATATAAACAAAATGTGGTATATTCATACAATAGAATATTATTCAGCAATAGAAAGGAATGAAACACTAACACAGTATCAAATTGATGAAACTCCAAAACATTTTGATAAATACCAGAAGCTAGACACAAAGACCACATATTTTATTGTTCCATTTATATGAAATGCTTGTAAAAGGAAAATCTATAGAGACAGTAGATAAGCTGTTGCCTGAGGCCAAGGGTGGGAATGCAGATTAATTGTAAATGAGCAAGAGGGATCTATAGGAGTGATAGAAATGTTTTAAAATGTAATTATGGTGATGGTGGCAATTCAGTAAATTTTTAAAAAATCACTTAATTTACATTTAAAATAGGTGAATTTTATGATATGTAAATAATACCTCAATAACATTGTTTTAAAAAGTTGGTGCTGGAAGTTTAAATGTTGCAGCAATTTGATTAGATGGAAGGAAAGACCTTAGATGTATCTCACAAGAGGGAGATCATAGTAAAATATTTATAGGGTTTTGTGTTTGGACTTAAGTGGTCTGTGGTGGTTTTTCATGGCAGAGAATTAATCTGGATTGGGTAACTTCCTTGGCCAGGTGGAGGTCTTGGAATGTCAAAGGTTCAAAGTGAGTACTTTTAATTCTAGCCTTTGGAATAACAGTGTTCGAGGAGGGTTAAAGAGAAAACAAGGCTAACTTATGAAAGATTCTATGTCTTTACATCTTGCACTAATTTTTAAAATTGTTTTTTTTTTAAATGAAAAATAATAGATGCATTTTTTTAATGTCTCTTATTTGCCAGACATTGATTAGGTACTTTACATAATTACCTTTTTTTTTAAATTCAGTTTTATTGAGATATATTCACATACCATACAGTCATCCATGGTGTACAATCAGTTGTTCACAGTACCATCATATAGCTGTGCATTCATCACCCCAATCTATCTTTGAACATTTTCCTTACACCAGAAAGAATAAGAATCAGAATAAAAAATAAAAGTAAAAAAGAACACCCAAATCATCTCCCCCATCCCACCCTATTTTTCACTTAGTTTTTGTCCCCATTTTTCTACTCATCCATCCATACACTGGATAAAGGGAGTGCGATCCACAAGGTTTTCACAATCACACTGTCACCCCTTGTAATCTACATTGTTATACAATCGTCTTCAAGAGTCAAAGCTACTGGGTTGGAGTTTGGTAGTTTCAGGTATTTGCTTCTAGCTATTCCAATACATTAAAACCTAAAAATTGTTATCTATATAGTGTGTAAGAATGTCCAGCAGAATGACCTCTCTACTCCATTTGAAATCTCTCAGCCACTAAGATTTATTTTGTTTCATTTTGCATTCCTCTTTTGGTCAAGAAGACATTCTCAGTCCCATGATGCCAGATCCAGATTCATCCCTGGGAGTCATATCCTGCGTTGCCAGGGAGATTTACACCCCTGGGAGTCAGGTCCTACATAGGGGGGAGGGCAGTGAGTTCACCTGCCAAGTTGGCTTAGCTAGAGAGAGAGGCCAAATCTGAGCAACAAAGAGGCACTCAGGGGGAGACTCTTAGGCACATAAAATTGGTTTCTAAAGATATAACCCAGAAGAAAATTTTGCTTATGATTGGCATCATTTTAACTGTGCTTCAGAATCTAGCCATTTAAACTAAGAAGCAAAGTCAAAGCATCACAGTCCACCTGAAAGCAGCTATCCCTAACTGCAGACCAAAACTTCAGACTGATAGAATTTTTTTTGTAATCCTGAATCTCGTAAATTCATTAAAGAATTAGGGGATAGTATAATGTGAACCATTTAGACTACAATAAATAACATCAGAAATCAAATGCAACTCATATCAATAACATTATAGGAGACTTTTAGTAATTTGTCAAAGAAGTTTCTAATTTCAAAATCTATAAATTCTACGGGGAATTCATAATTTTAAAAAGATATAGTTGGGGGTGGGGTATGTCATTGCATGTGCAACACCCCTACGGAAAGTCTGGGGTCTGGTTTTCGGGAAGGTATGGTGGCAGCGGGACCAATGGGGAAGATGCCAGTGGAGGTGACGGCAGAAAGTGCCTTCAGTTTCAAAAAGTTGCTGGATCAATGTGAGAATCAGGGGCTCGAGACTCCTGGAGGAATTGCTACACCCCCAGTGAATGGTCAGCATCCAGCTTTACATCTGCTCCATAATGACATGAATAATGCAAGTTATGTTTGGGAAAAAATACCACCTTCTATAAAATCTGCCAATTCTGAACTTGGGAGAATTTAGTCAGTAGGACAGAGAATCAGGCAGAGAGATTTCCCTGGGATCTACACAACTAGTAGCCATCACTCGTGGACCAAGATCGTCCAGCCAACCAGGCAAACATTAAAAGGTACAATGAGGAGAAGAGCTTCCACCCTGGTTTCTGAAGCATGTACCTCCATAATCGCTGATGACTTTGCAGCCTATCTTGTACTTCCCATTGAAAAGGCTATAAAAGAATATTAGAGCAAGGATGGCAAGATGCTCCCACCACAAGAATGATTATGTCCAAAAAGCCAGTAGCAGGGGCTCTGGATGTTCCCTTACTAGAGTCTGCTCCAGTTCCACCAATCCCCAATGAACAGATGTTAGCCAGATTGACGGATTATGTGGCCTTCCTTGAAAACCTATTTGTCATTCTGAGTTCAAGATCCACCTTCAGAATCCAGTATATCAACAAATACAGAAATGTCAAGTATTTATTCTCAATTTATTGTATGGATTAAGCCCTTTAGCATTGTTTACTGACTATATGATAAAATACACATATATTATTTTGTCCTTAAACATCATGCCAAATAGTTGTTGAAACAATTCTCATTTTGTACTATTTAACAATTTGGATGGAGCCCATCAGAATTATGCAGTTAGTTTATATTTCCGAGAAACTCATAAATATAGCTCTCCTGTTTAATGTAGAGCAGTGGTTGACAACTGTTTTTTCTCTAACACACAACACTCCCATCTGTACCACTGGTTGACAGTTGTAATGATTCATTTGGGGTTTGAGGACAATTGTCCAAAGAAGGTATTATCACAATTTCTGGGGATTGTGATTCACCCTTTTTGGAGAATATGCTCTCTTTATTTCCCCACCTCCTGATAATCACTAATGTAGAAAAATGTAGCTGAGGAACAAAAAACCATTTCCTTAATAAACCGGTTTGATAACTTCAGATGTTTTTCTGATGCTGTGAGTTTATCCATGCTGGCAGTAGAGGACTTGCCATGAAAATGCAACCTACTTAAGGCATTCATGAGAAACGTTAAGTTATAATATCTCCTTTCAGAAGAAGGGAAAAGTAAGTGTGGAGTGCATGATATTGGAAAAGAAGCTATTAAAATAAGTGATAAACCTTGCACAACTATCCTGCAGCCTATTGGTTGCTTACATTTATCACTTGGTTCATGTTCTGCCTTTTGGAGACATACTGGACAACCAATCTTTCACTTTTTGTGTGATAGCTCTCTGAATATTTGAACTTGTTTATTGTATCTTCAGGTTAAAACACACCCTAGTTCAATTATTCTGTATTTGTTCAATAAATATTTAATTTCTTAAAAAAAAAGATATAGTATGATGATCACTAGCTTTGGAGTCAAAGAAGTTGACTAACTGGCCACATAACTTTAGAGTTATGAATATTTGAACTCTCTGAATATTTGAACTTGTTTATTTGAACTTGTTTATTTGAACTTGTTTATTGTATCTTCAGGTTAAAACACACCCTAGTTCAATTATTCTGTATTTGTTCAATAAATATTTAATTTCTTAAAAAAAAATATAGTATGATGATCACTAGCTTTGGAGTCAAAGAGGTTGACTAACTGGCCACATAACTTTAGAGAGTTAATCTCAATTTGATCAAGTAAAGAACTGTTGCAGTAGATTAGAGAGGTTTTGTAATTCTTTGGCAGCAGAACAAATTTCAAACAAAATCTTAAATATAATCCCAATGTATTCAACAGCTATATGAACAATTATTCTAGTTGAAATAATCTTATGCATAACCTCCCTCATAACTGCTGTACATTCCTTGAGACACCTCCAGGGAACATTGATAACAGCTAACATTCATGTATTGCCAAATACTAATCTAAGTATTTTTCACATATTATCTCATTTCCAGCTAAAATTGATCCCATGAAATAAGTACTAGTATTATCCCTAATTTACAGTAAGACAACTAGAACATGGCAAAAGTTACACGGCTAATTAGTCTAGTTCCAAAATGTGCTGCTCCACTAGGATGTTGGAAACCCCTGGAGTTAGGTGATTTTTTAAGCTTTTCTCATCAGTCCTTTTTTGCTCCTATCTTTTGGGTGTATTTGGAGAGAACTTACTCTTATTCATAATCTTTTCTCTCAAATCATTTATCTATGTCTGAGACCTTGCAATTCCCTTAAGAGCCTTGGTCTTTGAAACACAACTGTCAAAAAGACAGCAAGGCTGACTATAATTCTTGGTGATTTCAACATCCAAGAGGAAAATTCATCTAACATCTTAATCTCTCAGTTCCTTGATCATGCCTTACAAGTCTCTTCTTTTTCCATTCTGTGCTGGTTATAATTGCCTCTCAGCTTCAAATTCACCATGTGGAGCTTTATCAGTACAGGGCACTGGAGGAACATGGCAGAAGGAAGGGGCTTCCCTTCCTGTTCAAGTTACTACACTTTCGCTTTTTTTCTGCTCCTGCTACCCAGTTGCTCAGCAATCTGGGTGGGTGAAGACTTTCAGTAGTGTTCTGCTCCTGTCATTCCCCCAGAGAGCATACAGTCCCTCAGCCTGGTGACCACCTTCCTATCGATTTCCCAAGGTAAACGTCATACACCCCAGGTCTAAATCCACAGAGGGCCCCCACTTCTTCTAGGTTTCTGCCTACCAGCTGCAACTCAGACTCCAGAAGTTTGCTTCTTCCTTTCCCAGCTATTGCTGACCAGCTCCGGTCTAGACAATCCAGACTTCTCTGTCATCCAGTAGGCTGAAACCACCCCTTCTCCAACAAAGTTTGAACCCCACCTTTAAGAGGGGTCCCCCTTCCAAGTTTGTCGTTTCTTGGATATTCTCCTTTAGCTCTAGGTACCCTTCAGAGTTCTCTTTACACCTTTATAGTTACCCCCGTATCCCAGCTTAGTAATTCTTACTATAAAACTTCCCTGTTTAAACTACTTTGTGGTTTTGGTCTTCTGATTGGGACCAGATTGATACACACCTTATCTTACCACTAATTTCCATGGTCATATCCTTGACCTTGTCATCACTGACTCATCAAAAATCTTGACTCTAAACCTCCCAGTCTGTGGTCAGCACTTATCATCCTATGAGCTCATCTACTCCACTACTCCCATGCCAGCAATTCATCAACTTCATGAAGACATCCACTTCTTTAACACTCACAGTGATCATGCTCTCATATCCTCCCTTTGCAAGCTTAAATTCCATGCTCCATCATTACACTTATTGCCTTGCAGAAACCTTGAACTCTTTCTCCATCATGCTCATTTGCATGATCTTATTAAACTCAACTGTGTGTCTACTCCCTGTCTGCAACTAAGCATCAGCACGTTGATGGAGATAAACAGAAGACAAAATTCTCTTCATATTTTCCATCACAAATCTCAAATGGCTATTTCATACTACTTGACATCCTACTATCATTTTCACTTTCTTTGTCTAAAACAATGATTTTACAACTCTTCCTCTCTCCCACTCCCCTCTACCCCACCCCACCCCTACTCCCATGAATTCTCACCTTCACTCTCAGCTATTGAAATTGACTCATACATTATTAAGTTTGTAGAGGTAATTAAAAAGAAACTCCCTCCATCTCTGTACCACCATGTCTATATACCTACCTGGATTTCTACGTAACCATCTGCTTTCACTTCTATATCAATGAGTGAAGCTCCTGTCAGACGTCTACTTGTGTTCCCAATCTCATCTGTAGCCACTTCAAAGAGTTTAGTTATTCCTTCTTTTCCCTGTATCATAGATTTTCCCCCTCCTTTGCCATATTGTATCATTTAGAAGCAAGTTACAGGTGCCTCTCACACTCAAAGGGAGGGGATTATACAAGAGCCTGGGTCATTGGGGCTCATTGGAGAATTCTGCTTACCACACTCTTAAAACAAGTTCCTAAGCAAGAGCCTTTGCACTGTTTTCTGCTTGAAATGCCCTTTCTCTGATCTTTATAAGGCTTTTTTTTTTTTTTTACTTTCAGACTTCAGCAAAAAATATCATTTCCTTAGGTGACTGTCTTGACCTCCCAATCTAAACCCATCATTGTCTAACACAATGATCTCTTTTAATTTTCTGAATAGCATTTATCCCTATCTTATATTTTTATTTTTCATAAACTTTATAATATTTTCATCCCCTCCAACCACCAAACATGTAAGCTCCATTGGAATATGAGGACATAACCTCTTAATAAATATTTGTTGAATTAGTCAGTAAATACACTCCATTTTTTTCTCTGCTATGTTGAATCCCCTGCTCTGAAACAATGAGGACAGTCCTGTCTAGCTGCTTGAATAAGGATAAAGGCAAAGAAGGAAAAGGAAATATCCAGATGGGGGGAGTTTAGTTACTGTTCAAAAATGCTTCCCCACACATGAACAGCAAATGTAGAATTTGTTGCAAAAACAGATTGCACTCAAGTTAGCAGGAAGGTTGTTATGGGTTTATTTGGAATGGCCAGGGAATTCGCACATTTTGAGAAGATTCCAAAAAGCTACTGCAAATTGTCAAATGTTTTATCATATGAATTAACGATTAAGTATCAGTCAGAAAATGACAACTTAAGAGAATTTCGGTTTTTAGCGAACAAAGTTTGATTAAGCATATTTTGAATTTCAGCGTCATGTCAGATTTTTCTTTGTATACAACTTTTAAAATTGAAGTATAACATCCTGAAACAAGAAGAGATCATAAACGTACAGCTTGATGAATTGCCTCAAAGGGAGAACCCCCACTCAGATCAAGAAATGGAATATTACTAGCCCCAGGAGGGGCTCATTCCCCTTCCCAGTCACCGGGCCTCCACCAAGATAATGACTATCCTGATTTCTAACAATAGACTAGTTGTGCTTATTTTTAGACATTCTATGAATGGGATCAGACAGTATGAATCATTTTGTGGTTAAGTTCTTTGAGTCAACATTGTTTATGTGAGTTTCCTACATACTGTTCCATACAGCAACAATTCATTCATTTTTGTTTCTGTGTAGTATTCTATTGAATTAATATACCACAATTTTCTTAATCCATTCTGTTTATAGGCATTTGGGTAATTCCTGGTGCTGGGCTGTTATGATTAATGCTGCTCTGAACATTTTTATGTTTTTTGATTAACATATGTATGCATTTCTATTATGCATATAGCCTAAGAGAAGAATTGCTTGTTCTTAAGGAACGTACGATTCAGCATTAGTAGATACTGCCAAATAGCTTTCAAAGTGGTTAGACCAATTTATAGGCTCATTCATCAGCATATGAAAATTCTAGCTGCTCCGCCCCTTGTCAACATTTGATATTGTCAATCTTTCTAATGTTAGTCATTCTAGTAAGTGTATAGTAAATCTCATTATGATTTTAATTTGTATTACCTGATCAATACTGAACTATCTGGAGATTCTCTTTTGTGATGTTGTAACTCAAGCCTTTTGTATATTTTCTTATTGAGTTGCTCATCTTTTTCTTATTTATTTTTGGAGTTATTTATATAGTCTGGATAAGAGCCTTATCAATTATGTGTATTGTAAACAACTTCTTCCATTCTGGACTTTTCTTTTCATCCTAGCAGCAATATGTTTTGATAAAGAGTTCCTAATTTTAATGTCATAAGTTATCTGTCTTACTTATCAATATTTTATGGTTAGCACTTTTTTGATTCTTGTTCAAGAAATCTTTGCCTACTGCAGAGTCATGAAGATATGTTCCCATATTGTCTACTTGCAGCTTCATATTTTACCTTGAATGTTTAGATCTATAATCTATGATGAATTAATTTTTGTACATGGTATGAGGATTTTTTTTCCATAAAGCTATCTACTTGATTCAGCAGTATTTATTGAACAGACCACCATTTACCTTTTTCTATGTTGTGCCACCTATATCATAAATCAATTTATTTAGGTCTCTTTTTTCACTCAATAGTTTTTAGGTAGAGGTGTCACACAACTTTTCTAGAGAAGTCTGCAATCTCTTATTGACATTCTTTTAAATGTAACATATCCTTCTTCTTTGGCTGATTTTAAGATTTTTTCTTTGTCTTTTGTTTTTAGCATTTTTCTATGATGTGCCTAAACATGGACTTCCATTTACATAGCTCCTTAGGGCTCATAGCACTATTTAAATCTGATTCTTGGTGTCTTTTGTCTATTTTGGAAAACTCTCAGCCATTAACTCTTGATATATTACTTCTGCTCATTCTCTCCTCTATTACTGAGATGACAGTTACACATGTTAAGTCTTTTCATCATGTTCCATATGTCTCTTGCACTTCTTATATGCCTTTTACATTCTTTTGTTTCTCTGTGCCTCAGTCTGGATATCATCTCCTGACCTATTTCCCAGTTCAACAAATCTCTCTGTTTCTAATCTATTATTAAATCCTTCTATTGAGTTTTTAACTTCAATTATGCTTTTTTCAGATTCAGAATAGTTTTATAATTTACAAATTGTTGCAATAGTCACCTTTTCATTTATTAAACACAATAATTACATTTATTTTAAAGTTTATGTTTGATATCTCCAATATCTGAATTTTTTCATTAATATTGTACTTTTGTATTTTTTTTTCCTTAATATTTTTTGCTAGTTGTATTTTTGCATGACTGGTTACTGTTTTGTTTCATTTTTTGTTTTGTTTTTAATTCAAATTGCAGACATTGTGTTGGAAAACTGTAGGGATATTTTGAGTTTCCAGATGATTTTACCATCCTCCAAGTTTTCATGCTTGCTTCTGGGAGATGCAGGTCACTTTAATCTGATCTATTTCTTGTTCACTCTTACTCCTAGGGTAGAATTTTAAGGAGGCCCAGATGAAAGCTTATGGTGCTTACCAGAACCCCTCCTTTTCAGCAGGCTCCAAAATCTCTAATATTTGTCCTTCCGGCCCTGTGAGGGTGCTGAAAGCATTACTTGGCTCCTCAGCACAGCTTTCAAATTGGCAAGTTCCTCAAGGGAAAAGCAGGATCAACAGACTAGCTCTCCTCTCCAGATCTTAAGGATCTTGGCCCCCTGAGTCCTCTCTGCCTTGTTAGTTTGCAGGTGCCTTAAACATATGGTTTTAATACTTTGGACAGCCTTTCTAGATGTTTTCAGTAGCAAGTTACTCTGAAACAAGCTAACCTGCCATTCCTATAAAACATTTTAGTGTTGGCTTTTAGAGAAAAACAGACTACATGTATATTTTGGTTTGCTAAAAGTGACAAAATACAATATACCAGAATGGACTGGCTTTTAAAAATGGGGATTTATTAACTTACAAATTTACAGTTCTAAGGCTGTGAAAATGTCCCAATTAAGGCATCAAAAGGACGATACCTTCTCTGAAGACCAGTTACCAGCAAGCTTGGGCTCTTCTGTCAGATAGCAAGACACATGGTGATGTCTGCTTGTCCTTTTCTCCGGGTTTCATTGCTTCAGCTTCTGGCTTCAGTGGCTTCCTGTCAGCTTCTCTGGGGCTTTTCTGTGACCTTCTCTCAATATTCATCTCTAAGCTTCTCTGTATTTTATTCTTCTTATGAAGGACTCCAGGAAGAGAAGACCCACAATGAATGAGGTGGGTCACATCTCAATTGAAAGTTCCCACCTACAATGCGTCTGCACCCACAGGAATGGATTAGAAGAACAATATCCTTTCTGGGGTACATAACAGCTTCCAAACTACCACAATGTATTTCAGGTTATTCTGACACAAACTCAGGCTAGAATCTGGCTTTATGGATATTCCATACCACATTTAAGTATATATGAATAAAAGTAAAGCAGGTGGAATATTCCACTACCATGTCTTTCCTATTATTCCATTTTAAATGTAAACAATTAATTTAGAGACAGAAATCTATAAGAAGCTTTAATTATAAAATAAACTTTCCAAGCTGTTTAAAGGTGGGTGGCTTACTCTAAATCAAAATTTTTAGAAAGCTCAGTAAATTAGGTCCCAGACTTAGAGTCTGTGTAGAACATTGATAAGAAATATGCCTTGACCCACGTGGGCTAGGCTATGGGCACAAATCCAAAATTCCATTCAGTTTTCTGCAGTTTCAATGGTCTGGATGAAATTTAAAACAAAACAAAACAGCTTATTTTCCCATTCTCTTTGATATGAGAGTAGTTACGGAAAACACGAAAACTCACAGAAGTTCATAATCTAGTTGCAATTATTTTTTTAAGTGTATTTTCTATTTAGAGTTTTATCAATTCTGATTAAATTAATCTGTAATAGAAGTTAAACCCTATTAGCTCAGGGCAGTAGATTCTTTTCTCAATGAGAGATGGTCAACATAACAGCAGATGTCCTATCTTACTAAAGATTCACCTAATAAGTTATTGAGGCACCAAATCAAGACAAAATAATAAGGGGAAAATTAAGGGCTTCTAAAGAGAGAGAGGGCAGGACAATATTCCAGGCAATAGTCAGCTCTGGGACTGTGATGTGTGGGAGAGAGTATTTATTTGGGGAAAGTTTTTTCTGGACCAAACAGTGCTCTTGCACTATATTTAGGACCCATTGGTGTTTGCAGTCAGAGCAATACCATGTGGTTTATGGCGTCTGGGGATACCTGGTAAGAGGTAATCAGCATAACACAGGGAAATATAACCAAGATTTAAAATGCTATCAACAGGAACAAGCCATCTCAGTCATTCTCATACACAATATGTATTTGACCTTACTGCCATACATTTCTCTAATACTTTGTCTATTCTTAGTGCTATAGTTTTTAATAAGAAAATAGAGTTGAGAGAGAGGAGGAAAAGCCTACTGCTTTGGTGTCACAATCAGCCAAACCCTTTTACATTTCTTATTTTTAATCCAAATTAGTTTGGATTAGGGTTACAGATTATTTGTCCAGATGTTGCTTCCTGTTAGCGTATACAGATAATATCTTATTTCTTAAAATAGAGAAGAAATTTTTATCTCCCCCAGGGTACATTAGAGAATTCAAAGCAGAAAATATTTTAAATAAAATTCAATACAATTAACCTAAAATAGCAATGAAGTGGCTGAAAGAGACAAATATAAGCCGTTGAAGGTTTGCCTTGAATTCTTATTTAACTCTTTACTTTCAGAAACATTGGTGTCCTCATTTATCTTTGATGATACGTGGCTTTGGTATCGACTTTCAAGTTTTTAAAAAGCATTTTATATAAACTCAGATATTTATTATCTTATTATTCTACTAGCTCAACTATTAAAAGCCAATTAAGGTAGTTAGAATATATAATCAAATTAACACTAAACACTCATCAGAAACACTTTAAAAATTTGATTTAAAAAATTAAGTAGCACAAGTGTGGTAGATCTGTGTTTCGAGTACTGTTTAGATTCTATAAAGACCAACATAAAATACATTAACAATTTCTATTATAGCATATTTCAGTTGCAGTTTTATATTTATTTTACATTTAGTTATGCCCCAATACCCTTACAATTAATTTTCTGACATTTCCAAAAGTTTTCACTTTTCCATAAAACAATCACTGAGAATTTATCAAGTTAGTGCTATAGCTATTTTCAGCATTAAACAACAACAAAAAATGGCTATAAGGGTGAAAATCAGCACTCTCAATTCTATGATAACTGCAAAGTCATTATGGAGAAGGAACACACAGTCACATTCTTCTGTGTGCCAAAGTGGAGAGTATCCAATAAAATCACAGAGCATGGAGGATGGTTTTATCTAAATTTAACAGGCTGACTAGGCATTAGGCTTCCCTTCTGGAACTGAATAGGGCTGGTAATTTTTTAAACTGCCTGGATTTTGTAGGGTGCCTGCCTCATGTAATTTCCAGAAATTCAAGTACTTTAGAGTAACTATTGCCTGGCAGTAAGTAATACTGTACTAGAGGGCTTCCTTGTGCAAACCCCATTAGCACTTGCAGTCCAGCCAAGGAGACTCCAAGTCTGAAACCTCCATGTTTTCTGCAGGCCATTTTAACAGCCATCTCACCAAGATCTGCTTATCTCCTAGGGCGAGGCCAGGGCCTTAGCCTACTCTTCACTCTGCTGGATGTGCATGATTTTGAGCAATTTCTCTGAGCCTGTATTTTTCCTCTCCTCACTCTTGCCTTAATTTTTCCGTCACCAAGGAGCTGGGAAGACAGCTTCTGTTTTGCCAGACCTTTCTAATTGTGTTGTGGGGAGCTGGGAAAATGGGCCTTATGGCCTTATTGGAGCTCCACCCCTCCTGGAGGCTCAAATGTGCTCTAGCTGCCCAGTCCTCTTGCAGGAGCTCCTAGTACCTTGTTAATGAACTTCTGAAAAGAAGGTTTTCCTTTCTTTAATCCCATCTTTCACTAAAGAAGAGACATTTCACTCCTTCTTTCCCCATTTCAGAAACCACAGAAGCTACAGACACAGGTAAGCTCTCAAACTAACATAAGCCATTATACTCATTTATTTCCTCTTCCAAGATTTAAAAATTGGTGATGCTCAGATATGTGGCTAGATTCTTCTACTTATCTCAGTCTAGGAAGGTAATCATTACTTAAACAAAATTATATCTGAAACAGGAAGTAAATTACTTAACATTCTGACAGTCTTAATAAAATTTTAATTCCAGAAACTTAAGAACTATGATACTGTGAATTGATGAAACTTATAATTACAAATTTATTAAATGTGTCAATTAAACATGTCCCTGCTATTCTGGACAGATGATACACATATTTACCTGCAAAGCAGAAGTTTCAAAAAGAAATTGATTTTTTGGAACTTGAGAATTATCAATTTTGTGTCTCAGTATGTAGTATTGGCATTTTAAATGTAACCTTAAAACTGTAAGCAATGTTGCTGCAAGGAGAGGCTAAACTTACTTATAATTGTGCCTAAGAGCTTCCTCCCGAATGCCTCTTTGTTGCTCAGATGTGGCCCTCTCTCTCTAGCTAAGCCAACTTGGCAGGTGAAATCACTGCCCTCCCCCCTACATGGGATCTAACACCCAGGGGTGTAAATCTTCCTGGCAACATGGAATATGACTCCCAGGGAGGAATGAAGACCCGGCATTGTGGGATGGAGAACATCTTCTTGACCAAAAGGGAGATATGAAATGAAATGAAATAAGTTTCAGTGGCTGAGAGATTCCAAAAGAGCCGAGAGGTCACTCTGGTGGGCACTCTTACGCACAATATAGATAACGCTTTTTAGGTTCTAATGAATTGGAATAGCTGGCAGTAAATACCTGAAACTATCAAACTACAACCCAGAACCCATGAATCTTGAAGACGATTGTATAACAATGTAGCTTATGAGGGGTGACAATGTGATTGGGAAAGCCATGTGGATCGCACTCCCCTTTGTCCACTGTATGGATGGATGAGTAGAAAAATGGGGAAATGGGAGCAAAAAAAAAAAAAGGCACCCAGTGTTCTTTTTCACTTTAATTGTTCTTTTTCACTTTAATTTTTATTCTGATTACTTTTGTGTATGTGGTAATGAAAATTTTCAAAAATTAATTCTGGTGATGAATGCACAATTATACAATGGTACTGTGAACAACTGATTGTATGCTTTGTATGACTGCATGGTATGTGAATGTATCTCAATAAAATTGAATTAAAATAAATAAATAAATAAAAAAGGAATCATTGTGGCTCTGACTGTATTTACCTTCCAAGTTTCATTTCTACCTTCCAGGAGAGTCCCAAAGTCTGCAGCCAAACCTTTACCTCATTCAGGTTTCATTTACTCATTCTTACCTGTTGGGCCACTCTCCATGGGATTTTTCATTTTTGTGTTTTGTTTTGTTTTGTTTTTTAACAGTGCAAAACGGGCTATGCCCTATCTTTTTCTGAAGAAATGTAGAACAATGCCTCCTTTGTTGACCAGCAAGCTGATCCAATAGGTAGGATTTATTTTAAACTGATGGAAAAAAGGTGGTGACAGAAAATTGTTTCTTTTGGGGAAAAAAAAAAGTGGGGTTTCCCTGCATGTTTGAAATCTTCTTGGTGAAAGGTGATGAGCCTATGAAATTATCTTCATTCCTGCCATGCCCCCAATAAACTTTGCAAGATTCTTAAAACAAAACAAAACAAACAAATAAACAAACAAAAAACTGTAAGTAAACTGTGTATTTGAGTTTTAGTCTCATAGAAGAGCAGTATGTAAAGTATGCACCCAGACATGAATAGACACCAACTGAGCTATACATTAGTCACCATTGTTTATGTTCTTTCATCTATCACCCAAGAACTGGAGGCACCATGCGCCAGGTATCTGGGAGGATGTAAATCCTAAAGGAAGTGGTAAATAACTGAGATAAGGAACTAATGAAGTTCTCCAGACCCCGATACCTGTTACCCAAGGTGATTATCTTTCTTTGTCTCTAATGGGTATAAAAGTCATGCAAAAAATCAGAAAAATCACTAAAGGGAGGCAGATCTGGGAAGTTTCCCCTGCCCTCCTGCCAGTATAAACAAACATTCTTTTTCTCCATAGCTCATTCAGTGTGTCTCTGCATTAAGCTACACTAAATGGTGAACTCAGATTTGGGGGTGGGGGGCTCATCTTCAGGTAATATTCTTTTGTTTTCCTTTTTGCATGGAAGGACACCAGCTCCATGCAAAAAGGCATTTTTGAATATTTGTCTCTAAACAGCTTTTTTCCCTGTAGATCTTAATTAGTTCATTTTATTTATTTATTTTTTTTAATTCAATTTTATTGAGATATATTCACATACCATACAATCATCCAAAGTGTACAATCAGTTGTTCACAGTACCATCATATAGTTGTGCATTCATCACCCCAATCTATTTTTGAACATTTTCCTTATACCAGAAAAAGTGAAAATAAGAATTAAAAAAAAAAGTAAAAAAGAACACCCAAATCATCCCCTCCCCACCCTATTTTTCTTTTAGTTTTTTGTCCCCATATTTCTACTCATGCATCCATATACTGGATAATGGGAGTGTGATCCACAAGATGTTCACAATCACACTGTCACCCCTTGTAAACTGCACTGCTGTACAATCGTCTTCAAGAGTCAAGGCTACTGGGTTGCAGTTAGATAGTTTCAGGTATTTACTTCTAGTTATTTCAGTGAATTAAAACCTAAAAAGGGTTATCTATATAGTGCATAAGAATGCCCACCAGAGTGACCTCTTGACTCCATTTGGAATCTCTCAGCCACTGAAACTTTGTTTCGTTTCATTTCACATCCCAGTTTTGGTCAAGAAGATGTTGTCAATCCCACAATGTCGGGTCTAGATTGATTCCTGGGAGTCATATCCTGTGTTGCCAAGGAGATTTACACCCCTGGGAGTCAGACCCCACGTAGGGGGGAGGGCAGTGAGTTCACCTGCCCAGTTGGCTTAGCTAGAGAGAGAGGGCCACATCTGAGCAACAAAGAGGTACTCAGGGGGAGACTTAGGCACAATTATAAGCAGGTTTAGCCTCTCTTTTGCAGTAAAGAACTTCATAAGGGCAAGTCCCATGATAGAGGGCTCAGCATATCAAACTGCCAGTCCTCAGTGTTTGTGAGAACATCAACAACCATTAAGGTGAGGAAGCCCATCACTTCTGCATTTTCCCCCACTTCAGGGGAACCCTGCATATATATTTTTATTCTCTCGATGTCTAAGTTTTTAATAACTAAACAATTGTCTATATAGTTTTCCTTAGTCATTTCCCAGAGCCCTAAAATTGTTCTTTTTGACAATTTTGTCTCATTTTATAGTTGTTTTTGAGAGGAAGATTTAACAGCCTTCTCACTCCACCTTTGCCAGGTATCTTGCCACAAATATTTTATCATCTGTTTTCTTCTAGAATTTTTATAGTTTTTGATTTTTCTTTTAGTTTTGTGAAACATTTTGAGTTAAATTTGTATTTGTTTTAAGGTGAGATGTGAGGTTTATTTTTTACCATGTGGGTATCTAGTTCCCACAACATTTATTGAAAAGTCAACTCCTTCTTTATATCCCCTTCTTCAAAAATTATGTTTGGGTCTATTTCTAGACTTTCTCTTTTGTCCCATTATGACTGTCCTTATAACATTAACACACTCGCTTGTTCACAGTAGCTTTATAAACAGTCTGGAAATCAGGCAGTATAAATGGGCCACTTCGTGCTTTTTAAATTGTTGGGCATTTCCATACAAATTTTGGAATCATTTTGTCAATTTCTATTTTTAAAATTGTCTTCTGGGATTTTGATTTGGATTGCTTTGCATCTGTACATCAATTTGGAGACAATTGACATTATAATAACAAGTCTTCTAGTCCATGAACATGGTATCTTTCCATTTTAATTGGTTTTTGTATGATTTCTCTCAGCGGAGTTTTCTAGTTTTCTTTGTACAGGTTTTATACATATTTTGTTAAGTTTATCCTTAAATATTTAATGTTTTTGGATGCTATTGTGAATGACATTTTTTTTTTAATTCAGTTTTATTGAAATATATTCACAAACCATACAGTCATCCATGGTATACAATCAACTGTTCACAGTATGATCATGTAGTTATGCGTTCATCACCACAATATATTTCTGAACATTTTCCTTACATCAGAAAGAATCAGAATAAGAATGAAAAATAAAAGTGAAAAGAGAATACCCAAACCATCCCCCCATCCCACCCTATTTGTCATTTAGTATTTACTCCCATTTTTCTACTGATTTTTTTTTTTTTTAAATTCAGTTTTATTGAAATATATTCACAAACCATACAGTCATCCATGGTATACAATCAACTGTTCACAGTATGATCATATAGTTAAGCGTTCATCACCACAATCTATTTCTGAACATTTTCCTTACATCAGAAAGAATCAGAATAAGAATAAAAAATAAAAGTGAAAAGAGAATACCCAAACCATCCCCCCATCCCACCCTATTTGTCATTTAGTTTTTACTCCCATTTTTCTACTGATTTTTTTTCAATTTTTTAACTTTGTTTATCAAAAAATTAAAAACAAACAGGCAAACAACAACCAAAAAAACCCCACAACATTTCAAACAAAGCAATGGATTAAGGAAAACAAATAACCTAAAATAACTACTTTGCTTCCAATATGTTCCTACCATACCCCAAGAAAATTAATAAACCATGTCCAAACAGAGGAGTAAGAAAAACAAATAATCTAAAATAACTACATTGCTTCCAACATGTTCCTTCCATACCCCAAGAAAATTAACAACCCCTAAGAAAACAAAGGAATAAGAGAAAAAAAAAACCTAAAATAACTCTATTGCTTCCAACATGATCTTACTATATCCAAGAAAATTTACAAACCATAATCATAATCATAATCTGTTCTTATTAGATTATCATTCCCCCTCCACTAATTGGTATCTCTAGGTCCCCTACATTCTACAATATAAAACATTGTACATTTTTCACAGAATTCACATTAGTGGTAACATACAATATCTCTCTTTTTGTGCCTGGCTTATTTTGCTCCGCATTATGTCTTTTTTTTTTTTTTTTTTTTTTAATCTTCATTTTATTGAGATATATTCATATACCACACAGTCATACAAAACAAATCGTACTTTCGATTGTTCACAGTACCATTACATAGTTGTACATTCATCACCCAAATCAATCCCTGACACCTTCATTAGCATACACACAAGAATAACAAGAATAATAATTAGAGTGAAAAAGAGCAATTGAAGTAAAAAAGAACACTGGGTACCTTTGTCTGTTTGTTTCCTTCCCCTATTTCTCTACTCATCCATCCATAAACTAGACAAAGTGGAGTGTGGTCCTTATGGCTTTCCCAATCCCATGGTCACCCCTCATAAGCTACATTTTTATGCAACTATCTTCGAGATTCATGGGTTCTGGGTTGTAGTTTGATAGTTTCAGGTATCCACCACCAGCTACCCCAATTCTTTAGAACCTAAAAAGGGTTGTCTAAAGTGTGCATAAGAGTGCCCACCAGAGTGACCTCTCGGCTCCTTTTGGATTCTCTCTGCCACTGAAGCTTATTTCATTTCCTTTCACATCCCCCTTTTGGTAAAGAAGATGTTCTCCGTCCCACGATGCCGGGTCTACATTTCTCCCCGGGAGTCATATTCCACGTTGCCAGGGAGATTCACTCCCCTGGGTGTCTGATCCCACGTAGGGGGGGAGGGCAGTGATTTCACCTTTCAAGTTGGCTTAGCTAGAGAGACAGGGCCACATCTGAGCAACAAAGAGGCATTCGGGAGGAGGCTCTTAGGCACAACCATAGGGAGGCCTAGCCTCCGCTTTGCAGCAACCATCTTCCCAAGGGTAAAACCTGTGGTAGAGGGCTCAACCCATCAAACCACCAGTCCCCTATGTCTGTGGTCATCTTAGCAACCATGGAGGTGGGGTAGGCGAATACCCCTGCATTCTCCACAGGCTCCTCAAGGGGGCACTGCATCTTATTTTTTTTTTTTTTTTAACTTTCCCTTCTTTTTTAAATCAACTGTATGAAAAAAAAGTTAAAAAGAAAACAAACATACAATAAAAGAACATTTCAAAGAGACCATAACAAGGGAGTAAGAAAAAGACAACTAACCTAAGATAACTGCTTAACTTCCAACATGTTCCTACTTTACCCCAAGAAAGTTACCTAATATAGGAACATTTCTGTGAACTTGCTCCTACTATATCCATCAGAAATTAACAGACCATAGTCATTCCTGGGCATCCCCAGAACGTTAAATAGCTTATCTGTTCTTCTTGGATTATTGTTCCCCCTTCCTTAATTGCTCTCTATTGCTAGTTCCCCTACATTCTACATTATAAGCCATTTGTTTTATATTTTTCAAAGTTCACATTAGTGGTAGCATATAATATTTCTCTTTTTGTGCCTGGCTTATTTCGCTTAGCATTATGTCTTCAAGGTTCATCCATGTTGTCATATGTTTCACGAGATCATTCGTTCTTACTGCCGCGTAGTATTCCATCGTGTGTATATACCACATTTTATTTATCCACTCATCCATTGAAGGACATTTGGGTTGTTTCCATCTCTTGGCCATTGTGAATAATGCTGCTATGAACATTGGCGTGCAGATATCTGTTCGTGTCACTGCTTTCCGATCTTCCGGGTATATACCGAGACGTGCAATCGCTGGATCGAATGGTAACTCTATATCTAGTTTTCTAAGGAACTGCCAGACTGACTTCCAGAGTGGCTGAACCATTATACAGTCCCACCAACAGTGAATAAGAGTTCCAATTTCTCCGCATCCCCTCCAGCATTTGTAGTTTCCTGTTTGTTTAATGGCAGCCATTCTAACCGGTGTTAGATGGTATCTCATTGTGGTCTTAATTTGCATCTCTCTAATAGCTAGTGAAGCTGAACATTTTTTCATGTGTTTCTTGGCCATTTGTATTTCCTCTTCAGAGAACTGTCTTTTCATATCTTTTGCCCATTTTATAATTGGGCCGACTGTACTATTGTCATTGAGTTGTAGGATTTCTTTATATATGCAAGATATCAGTCTTTTGTCAGATACATGGTTTCCAAAAATTTTTTCCCATTGAGTTGGCTGCCTCTTTACCTTTTTGAGAAATTCCTTTGAGGTGCAGAAACTTCTAAGCTTGAGGAGTTCCCATTTATCTATTTTCTCTTTTGTTGCTTGTGCTTTGGGTGTAAAGTCTAGGAAGTGGCCGCCTAATACAAGGTCTTGAAGATGTTTTCCTACATTATCTTCTAGGAGTTTTATGGTACTTTCTTTTATATTGAGATCTTTGGTCCATTTTGAGTTAATTTTTGTGTAGGGGGTGAGGTAGGGGTCCTCTTTCATTCTTTTGGATATGGATATCCAACTCTCCCAGCCCCATTTGTTGAAAAGACCATTATGGCTCAGTTCAGTGACTTTGGGGGCCTTATCAAAGATCAGTCGGCCATAGATCTGAGGGTCTATCTCCGAATTCTCAATTCGATTCCATTGATCCATATGTCTATCTTTGTGCCAGTACCATGCTGTTTTGGCAACTGTGGCTTTATAATAAGCTTCAAAGTCAGGGAGTGTAAGTCCTCCCACTTCGTTTTTCTTTTTTAGAGTGTCTTTAGCAATTCGAGGCATCTTCCCTTTCCAAATAAATTTGATAACTAGCTTTTCCAAGTCTGCAAAGTAGGTTGTTGGAATTTTGATTGGGATTGCATTGAATCTGTAGATGAGTTTGGGTAGAACTGACATCTTAATGACATTTAGTCTTCCTATCCATGAACATGGAATATTTTTCCATCTTTTAAGGTCCCCTTCTATTTCTTTTAGTAGAGTTATGTAGTTTTCTTTGTATAGGTCTTTTACATCTTTGGTTAAGTTTATTCCTAGGTATTTGATTTTTTTAGTTGCTATTGAAAATGGTATCTTTTTCTTGAGTGTCTCTTCAGTTTGTTCATTTCTAGCATATAGAAACATTACTGACTTATGTGCATTAACCTTGTATCCCGCTACTTTGCTAAATTTGTTTATTAGCTCTAGTAGCTGTATCGTCGATTTCTCAGGGTTTTCTAGATATAAGATCATATCATCTGCAAACAATGACAGTTTTACTTCTTCTTTTCCAATTTGGATGCCTTTTATTTCTTTGTCTTGCCGGATTGCCCTGGCTAGCACTTCCAGCACAATGTTGAATAACAGTGGTGACAGCGGGCATCCTTGTCTTGTTCCTGATCTTAGAGGGAAGACTTTCAGTCTCTCACCATTGAGTACTATGCTGGCTGTGGGTTTTTCATATATGCTCTTTATCATGTTGAGGAAGTTTCCTTCAATTCCTACCTTTTGAAGTGTTTTTATCCAAAAGGGATGTTGGATTTTGTCAAATGCTTTTTCAGCAACTATTGAGATGATCAATTGATTTTTCCCTTTTGACTTGTTAATGTGTTGTAATACATTGATTGATTTTCTTATGTTGAACCATCCTTGCATGCCTGGAATAAACCCCACTTGGTCATGGTGTATGATTTTTTTAATGTGTCTTTGGATTCGATTTGCAAGTATTTTGTTGAGGATTTTTGCATCTATATTCATTAGGGAGATTGGCCGGTAGTTTTCCTTTTTTGTAGCATCTTTGCCTAGTTTTGGTATTAGATTGATGTTAGCTTCATAAAATGAGTTAGGTAGTGTTCCATTTTCTTCAATGTTTTGAAAGTGTTTGAGTAAGATTGGTGTCAGTTCTTTCTGGAAAGTTTGGTAGAATTCCCCTGTGAAGCCATCTGGCCCTGGGCATTTATTTGTGGGAAAATTTTTGATGACTGATTGGATCTCTTTGCTTGTGATGGGTTGGTTGAGGTCTTCTATTTCTTCTCTGGTCAGTCTAGGTTGTTCATATGTTTCCAGGAAATTGTCCATTTCCTCTACATTATCCAGTTTGTTGCCATACAGTTGTTCATAGTATCCTCTTATAATTTTTTTAATTTCTTCAGGATCTGCAGTTATGTCACCTTTTTCATTCATTATTTTGTTTATATGGGTCTTCTCTCTTTTTGATTTTGTCAGTCTAGCTAGGGGCTTGTCAATCTTGTTGATCTTCTCAAAGAACCAACTTTTGGTGATATTTATCCTCTCTATTGTTTTTTTGTTCTCTATGTCATTTATTTCTGCTTTAATCCTTGTGATTTCTTTTCTTGTACTTGGTTTACGATTGGTTTGCTGTTCATTTTCTAGCTTCTTCAGTTGATCCATTAGTTCTTTGATTTTGGCTCTTTCTTCCTTTTTAATATATGCGTTTAGTGCTATAAATTTCCCCCTTAGCACTGCTTTTGCTGCATCCCATAGGTTTTGGTATGTTGTGTTCTCATTTTCATTCGTCTCTATATATTTAGCAATTTCTCTTGCTATTTCTTCTTTAACCCACTGATTGTTTCGGAGTGTGTTGTTTAACCTCCAGGTATTTGTGAATTTTCCAAGTCTCTGATGGTTATTGACTTCTAATTGTATTCCATTGTGGTCAGAGAATGTGCTTTGAATAATTTCAATCTTTTTAAATTTATTGAGGCTTGTTTTATGTCCCAGCATATGATCTATTCTGGAGAAAGTTCCATGAGCACTAGAAAAGTATGTGTATCCTGGTGATTTGGGATGTAATGTCCTGTATATGTCTGTTAAATCTAATTCATTTATCAGATTGTTTAGGTTTTCAATTTCCTTACTGGTCTTCTGTCTGGTTGATCTATCTATAGGAGAGAGTGATGTGTTGAAGTCTCCCACAATTACTGTGGAAACATCAATTGCTTCCTTTAGTTTTGCCAGTGTTTCTCTCATGTATTTTGTGGCACCTTGGTTGGGTGCATAGACATTTACGATTGTTATTTCTTCTTGCTGAATTGCCCCTTTTATTAGTACGTAGTGGCCTTCTTTGTCTCTCAAAACATCCCTGCATTTGAAGTCTATTTTATCTGAGATTAATATTGCTACACCTGCTTTATTTTGGCTGTAGCTTGCATGAAATATTTTTTTCCATCCTTTCACTTTCAGTTTCTTTGTGTCCCTTTGTCTAAGATGAGTCTCTTGTACGCAACATATTGATGGTTCATTTTTTTTGATCCATTCTGCGAATCTATATCTTTTAATTGGGGAGTTTAATCCATTTACATTCAATGTTATAACCGTGAAGGCATTTCTTGAATCGGCCATCTCATCCTTTGGTTTATATTTGTCATATTTTTCCCCTCTGTCTATTAATAACCTTTATTGTGCCCATACCGAATCTCTTTAGTACTGAACCTTTCTCCAAGTCTCTCTGTCCTTTCTTTGTTTCTCTGTCTGTAGGGCTCCCTTGAGTATCTCCAGTAGGGCAGGTCTCTTGTTAGCAAATTCTCTGAGCATTTGTTTGTCTGTGAAAAATTTAAGCTCTCCCTCAAATTTGAAGGAGAGCTTTGCTGGATAAAGTATTCTTGGCTGGAAATTTTTCTCACTCAGAATTTTAAATATATCGTGCCACTGCCTTCTTGCCTCCATGGTGGCTGCTGAGTAGTCACTACTTAGTCTTATGCTGTTTCCTTTGTATGTGGTGAATTGCTTTTCTCTTGCTGCTTTCAGAACTTGCTCCTTCTCTTCTGTGTTTGATAGTATGATCAGTATATGTCTCGGAGTGGGTTTATTTGGATTTATTCTATTTGGAGTTCGCTGAGCATTTATGATTTGTGTATTTATGTTGTTTAGAAGATTTGGGAAGTTTTCCCCAACAATTTCTTTGAATACTCTTCCTAGACCTTTACCCTTTTCTTCCCCTTCTGGGACACCAATGAGTCTTATATTTGGACGTTTCATATTATCTATCATATCCCTGAGGTCCATTTCGATTTTTTCAATTTTTTTCCCCATTCTTTCTTTTATGCTTTCATTTTCCATTCTGTCATCTTCGAGGTCACTGATTCGTTGTTCAACTTCCTCTAGTCTTGTACTATGAGTGTCCAGAATCTTTTTAATTTGGTCAACAGTTTCTTCAATTTCCATAAGATCATCCATTTTTTTATTTAGTCTTGCAATGTCTTCTTTATGCTCTTCTAGGGTCTTCTTGATTTCCTTTATCTCCCGTACTATGGTCTCATTGTTCATCTTTAGTTCTTTGAGTAGCTGCTCTAGGTGCTGTGTCTCTTCTGATCTTTTGATTTGGGTGCTTGGGCTTGGGTTATCCATATCGTCTGGTTTTTTCATATGCTTTATAATTTTCTGTTGTTTTTGGCCTCGTGGCATTTGCTGAACTTGATAGGGTTCTTTTAGGATTTGTAGACCAATTGAAGTCCTTATCTCTAATTTATCAGATCTACAGCTTCGTGGAGTACACTTTCTCTAACTAACCAGCAGGTGGCGTCCACGAGCCACCTGTTCTCCACAAGCCAGTTCTCCCCTGCTTAGCCTTTTTGGTAAGTGGGGGAGTGAGTCTTGTGGGGTCCAATTGGTGTACCAAGCTTGCGTGTGTAGTTGGTGTTGCCTGCCCTGTATATGGGGTGTGTTTCTGGGCAGTCAGGGAGGGGGGGGTGGCTCTAACAATCAAATCTCCCTGGTGATCCTAGAGTTTTAAAGCTGCTGCAATAGTCTAATCCTTCAGTTCAGTCCCGCCACAGTTTGTCTCTGCCACTGACCCACAAGTCCTTGGTATTGGCGTATGGCTCCTGAGACTTGCAAGTGGGCCCCTCTTCCAGGCCGTGCACCCCGGGTCCTCTGTTGAGGGATGACTGTGCTATGTCACAGGTGAGTGCCGTCCCCCCAGGGCAGTTCTGGGCTGCTGGGCTGTGTAGGGAGGCTCCCAGTCTGCTGAAATGATGGCTGAATGGGGCTTTGTTAATTCACACTGCTCTACCTTCCCAACTCTGGGACAATCAGCTGAGGTTGCAGGGAAGGCTAATGTCCACGCCCAGTTTTGTGGTGTGTGCCTGTTATTTGAAGCACTTCCGTCACACTGGGTTGTCTGGGGCAGTTCTGGGCTATGGGGCTGGAGATGGGCAGGAGTGTTTCCTGTTCACCAGGATGATGGCTGTGAGCGGACACCCCCCTTTTCTTGGGAAGTTGTGGTGTTTAGTGAATTTTCTCAGCCACTGGATTATTGCGTTTTGTCTCAGAGCTCTCCTAGTTCTTCTCTTGACTTGACCTGCCCAAATAGCAAGTCTTTGAAGCTTTCTGTATTGGGCTTCTTAGAGTAATTGTTTTAGAAAAAGAAAAAAGGATTAAAAAAAAAAAAAAAAAAAAAAAAACGGGCCCTCCTCAGAGATCTAATGGGTTATTGAAATGCTAAGAGACAAAGCAACCAGGGCCATTAAGGAAAGGTCCACAGGGCAGAGAGATCAGCTTTTCTTCGGGATTTGCATATGCGCCTCAGGGCCCTTCCTCTTTCTATGTTCACCAGAACTGCAAAAATCCTCCGCTTTTATTTTGGAGTTTTTCGTGTTGTTTTTTTTCTATGCCTGTGTCCTCTCTGCTGGGCTGGATGCTCTCAGATTCTCTGGTGTCTGGTCTCAGTCTATCTATGTTTGGAGTTTGGATCAGTAGAATGAGTTTATGATAAGGGCTGCCACTGCAGTTCTCCCTTCTGCTTCCCGGAGCTGACAGCCCCTCCTCCCCCGGGACTGAGCCTGGCAGGGAGGGGCGCGGGTCCCCTGGCCACAAAAACTTACAGATTTCGCTGATCTCAGCAGTTCCACGTTTTCATGAGTGTTGTATGACGTATGCCCAAAGTCAGATTGCTCTGTGGTGTCCAGTCCACGCAGTTCCTGGCTTTCTACCTACTTTCCTGGAGGAGTAACTAAAACATACAGCTCACCAGTCTGCCATCTTGCCCCGCCCTCCTAGTTCATTTTAAAAATCACAGTTTCAAGAACAGAATTGTACAAAAGAGAAAGATCAAACACTGTATTGTAGAAGGTAGTTTAGTGGTATGCAGCAGGGGCTCAAAATAACAGTGGCTTCAACAACACAGAAGTTCATTTCTCTCTCATGTAGGGGAAGCATGAGAAATTGCAGTCATCCTCCACCCACATGGTCATGCCTAGCTGCAAGGAATGATGGGAAGTGCAGTCTTTAGTCATGATGGCCACATACCCAGCTAAAATGAGACAGCACCACAAAATGGTTATTGGAGGACAACTGAGTCTACCACAATCACATGTTTTACAACAGACTTTCCCAAGTAAAAATAATACTGTAGGAACTCGTAGAGGCACTAGTAGTTTTCTTAGAACTAAACTTCTTCACATATATTTACACACACACACATAGTTTTTTACTGCAGAGAACCTTACAGTATTTACATATAGTAAGATAATCTAAATAGCATTTTATCAACATAACCATTAAATACAAGCAAACTATTATTAGAAGATTATTAAGATATATCAGTGGCACTTTTTCCTCTTGAGAGACTGAATATACAAAATGGGCCATATATGAGAACATAACTCTGACCCACCACCTCTATACCAAAGAGGGATAAAGACATCACAAGAAAACAAAACTACAGACCAACATCTCTTATGAATATAGATGTAAAAATCCTCAACAAAGTACTAGCAAACTGAATCCAACAGCATATTAAAAGAATTATATACCATGATCAAGTGAGATTTATACTAGGTATGCAAGGTTGATTCAACATAAGAAAATCAATTAATGTAATACACATTAACAGAATGAAGGAAAAAAAACACATGATCATTTCAATTAATGCAGAAAAGGCATTTCACAAAATCCAGCACCCCTTCTTGATAAAATACTTAGAAAACTAGGAACAGAAAGTTCCTCAACCTGATGAATGGCATATATGAAAACCCATAGCTAATATCACACACAAAGTGAAAGATTGAAAACTTTTCTCCTAATGTCAGGAACAAGATAAGGATGTGAACTGTCACCACTGTTATTCAACATTGTACTGGAAATTCTAGACAGAGCAATAAGGCAAAAGAAGGAAATAAAAGGCATCCAAATTGGAAAGGAAGAAATAAAACTTCCCCAGTTTGCAGATGACATTTTCCTATATATAGAAAATCCTGAAAAACCCACAATAAAGTGGGTTTTTGCTGATTTTGTGAAGAATGAATATGCAAAACAGCGAAGTGGTGGAGAACAAGATCTACAAGCAAAATTGGTTGTGTTTCACACCCCAAAGTAATTTGGGTGGAAATAAAAATATATATTCAGGAACCCCTGAAGAGCTGGGGGAGGATGAAGAGATGTTGGACTTCCTCTCCTGAATTGTTGCTGATGCTCTCACAAATGTTGGGGACTAATGGATTGATATGCTGATCCCTGTCTTGGGGCTTGCCCCTATGAAGCTTGTTACTGCAAAGGAGAGGCTAAACCTGCTTATAATTGTGCCTAAGCGTTTCCCCCAGAGTATCTCTTTGTGCTCAGATGTGTCCCTCTCTCTCTAGCTAAGCCAACTCAGCAGGTGAACTCACTGCCTTCCCCCCTATGTGGGACCTGACTCCCAGGGGTGCAAATCTCCCTGGCAATGCAGCTTATGACTCCCGGGGATGAATCTGGACCCAGCATCATGGGATTGAGAACATCTTCTTGACCAAAAGGGGGATACAAAATGAAACGAAATAAAGCTTCAGTGGCTGAGAGATTTCAAAATGGAGTCAAGAGGTCACGCTGGTGGACCTTCTTACACACTATATAGATAACACTTTTTAGGTTTTGGTGTATTGGAATAGCTAGAAGTAAATACCTGAAACTATCAAACTCCAACCCAGTAGCCTTGACTCTTGAAGATGATTGTATAACAATGTAGATTACAAGGGGTGACAGTGTGATTGTGAAAACCTTGTGGATCACACTCTCTTTGTCCAGTGTATGATGGATGGATGAGTAGAAAAATGGGGACAAAAACTAGATGAAAAATAGGGTGGGGTGAGGGGGATGATTTGGATGTTCTTATTTATTCTTATTTTTTATTCTTATTCTGATTCTTTCTGGTGTAAGGAAAATGTTCAAAGATGGATTGGGGTGATGAATGCACAACTATATGATAGTACTATGAACAGTTGATTGTACACCATGGATGACTGTATGGTATGTGAATACATCTCAATAAAACTGAATTAAAAAAAATTGATTGTGTTTCTATACACCAGTAAGGAGCTATCTGAAGAGGAAATCAAGACAAAACATCCATTTACAATAAAAACTAAAAGAATTAAATATAGAGGAATAAATTTATACAATGATGTAAAGGACTTGTACACAGAAAATGACAAAACATTGCTAAAAGAAATCAAAGAAGGCCTAAATAAATGGAATATTCCTGTTTATTGACAGAAAGACTAAATATTGTTACCATGTCAATTCTAAGCAAAGCAATTTACAGATTCAACACAATCCCAATCAAAATACCAATAGATTTCTTTGCAGAAATGGAAAGCCAATCATCAAATTTATATGGAAAAGTAAAGATCCCTGTTTCAGTTTGCTAAAGCTGCTGGAATGCAATATACCAGAAATGGGTTGGCTTTTACAACGGGAATTTATTAGCTCATAAGTTACAGTTCTTAGGCCATGAAAATGTCCAAATTAAGTCATCAGCAGATGATACCTGGAGTCTGAAAAAAGGCTGCCTGCATCTGGGACACATCTGTCACATAGGAAGGCACACGGCTGGTGTCTGCTGGTCCTTCACTCCCAGGTTTCAATGCTTTCACTTCTGGTTCCAGTGTCTTCCTCTTTGTGTCCTACAGGTGCTCTCTTAGCTTCTCTGGGGTTTTTCTCTCTCTAAGCTCTCTGCACTTCTTCTGTCTTTTATCATCTCAAAAAGGACTCCAGTAAAAAGATTAAGACCCACCTTGAATGGGCTGGGTCACATATCAAGCGAAACAACCTAACCAAAAGGTCCCACCTACAATAGGTATGCACCTACAGGAATGGATGAAAAGAACATGGCCTTTTCTGGGAATACATATCAGTTTCAAACTACCACACTCCACCCTCTGACCCCAAGAAGGTCAGACATGTTCTTTCCATGAGAAAAATACATTCATTTCATCACAATATCACAAAAGGCTTAAGTCATTTCAGTAACAATTAGTACAAAGTCTCATCAAAATCAGTTACAGGTGTGGTCTATCCTGGGGCAAAAGTCCCATCAGGCTGTGGACCTGTGAAATATAGAACAAGCTATCTGCTTCCAATATACAAAGGAAGGACAGTCATAAAGTGAACATTCCCATTGCCATAGGGAGAAACTGGAAGGAAAACAGGGGTCACTGAACCCAAACAGTTTTGAAAACCTGCAGGGTATACATACTTCATTTGATTTCCAGGTCTGGAAGTCATCTATAGAATGACATTTTATCCTCAGGGCTTAATAGAGTGGCAGTCCCACCCTTTCCAAGAGCTTTTGCAACAGCCCTGCTCTCTCCAAACACTGGGATGAGGGCTCCAATATCTCCAGACATTGGAGAGATAGCCATGTTCTTGGCCCCACCCTCCTCAAGCATCAGGGTAGCAGCTGAACTCTAGAATCTCCTCTCCTCAAATATTGGGGTGGTGGCCAGACTCTAGGCCATCAACAGGGCACAGGCTCAATTCCTTCAGGAAAAATGGGGTGGTGGCTAGACTCTCACCAACCCCTGGGGAATGTGCTCTACCTTCTCTGAAGCCTAGGGCAGGAGGACTCTTCCTGAACCACCAGGCGACCAAGCTCTCCTCAATCCCCCAGACATCTAAGAGCCCTGGGGTGGTAACACTCTTTCAGAACAATTCGGTGGAAGGCCCACCCTCTGTGAGCTCCCAGGCAAACTCACCCTTTCTACATGCATGGCTGGGTCTGCTCTCCTAGCCTGAGGTGTCTTAGTTCCAGACCTTGGTTTCCAAGGTTCTGCCTTTGAAGTCATTTTTCCTTCAATCTGTCCCTTATCTGTCTCTTTTAGTCCAGGCTGGCAGTGATTCCACTCATACAGATCTTAATGAAAAACTAACTCATGAGTTTTGCATGCAGCACATAGGGGTCCCAGCCATCAGACAATAGTAGTTTCCACAAATCCTTTCTGGATAACTCCATCTCCAAGCCTGACTTGCACTGAAATGGCTGATTGGTTCTATGTTCTGCTAAATCTTCACACAGGGCACTATTCTCTGGGGTTTTACTTTCTGGAAGCCCAGAATTTTCCAAACCATCAACTTCTGGTTTCTTTGTACCCAAGAGCTCAGTCCTCAGCTTACCCCTTTCCTCTCACATTTTACTATAAGCTGTAAGGAGAAGCCAGGCTGCATTTTCCACATTAAGTTTGGAAATTTCCTCAGCTAAATATCCAAGTTTGTCACTATCAAACTCTGCCTTCATCCAACATCAGGACTCAATTTTTCCAAATTCTCTTCCACTTTAAAACAAGGGTCACCTTTCTTTCAGTCTGCAATCTAAGGTCTCATCAGAAGTACCTTTAGTGTCCATATTTCTACCAACAGTCCCTTTAAAGCAATCTAGGCCCTTACTATCAAGCATCTCACAATTCTTACATAATCTTCTTCTTATCCAGTTATAAAGCTGTTCTCTTACAGAATCCCATTTCTTGGAACCAAAATCTGTTTCAGTTTGCTAAAGTTGCCGGAATACAGTATTCCAGAAATGGGTGGACTTGAATAATGGGAATTTATTAGCTTACAAATTACAGTTCTTATGCCATGAAAACGTCCAAATTAAGGTATCACCAGGATGACACCTGAACTCTGAAGAAAGGCTGCCTGCATCTGGGAAACGTCTGTCACATAGGAAGACACATGGCCAACATGTGTTGGTCCTTCGCTCCTGGGTTTCAATGCTTTCAGGTCTGCACCCATAGGAATGGATGAAAAGAATATAGCCTTTTCTGGGGTACATAATAGCTTCAAACTACCATAGGCCCTAAATAGCCAAAATCATCTTGAAATAGAAGAACTAAGTTGGAGCATTCACACTTCCTAAAATTTATTACAAAGCTACAGTAATCAAACCAACATGGTACTAGCAAAAGGACAGACATTTGGATGAATTGAATTGAAATGAGCATTCAGAAATCAACCTCCACATCTATGGCCAACTGATTTTTGACAAGGGATCCAAGTCCTCTCAATGGTGAAAAAATTATCTCTTCCAACAATGGTACTGAGAAAACTGGATACCCTTATGTAAAAGAATGAAGGTAGATTTCTAACCACACACCATATAGAAAAATTAACTCAAAATGAATCAAAGACCTAAATATAAGAATCAAAACCATAAAACTTCTAGAAGATAACATATGGAAGCCTCTTCAGGACCATGTGTTAGGCAATTGTTTATTAGACTGTATACCAAAAACATGAGCTACAAAAGATAAAATGGAAAAAAAGGGATTCGTCAAAGCTAAAAACTTTTGTGTATAAAAGCCTTATCAAGAAATTAAAAAGAAAACCTACAGAATGGGAGAAAATATTTGGAAACTCCATATTCCATAAGGGCTTATTATCCATGATACATAAAGAAATCTTACACTGAACAACAAAAAGTCAAGCAACCCAATTTAAAAATGGACAAAAGACTTGTATAGATATTTTCCCAAAGAAGATATACAAATGGTCAATAAGCACATGAAAAATGCTCAATGTCATTAGACATTAGGGAAATGCAAATTAAAACCACAATAAGATACCATTTCATACCATTCTCATATGGAAAATGAGTTTTGGAAAAGATGTGGAAAAATTGAAACACTCATTCATTGTTGTTGGGAATGTAAAATGGTGTAGCCACTGTGGAAAACAGTTTGCTGGTTCCTCATAAAATTAAGTATAGCATTACAACATGACATGGCAATCCCACTTCTAGGTATATATCTGTTCCATTTTGCTAAAGGTGCTGCTATGCAAAATACAAAAAATGAATTGGCTTTTATAAAGAGGATTTATTAGGTTACAAATTTACAGTTCCAAGGCAATAAAAGTGTCCAAACCAAGGCATCAACAAGAGGATAACTTCACCGAAGGAAGACCAATGGTGTCTGGAACACCTCTGACAGCTGGGAAGGCATGTGGTCAGTGTCTGCTTGTCCTTTGCTCCCAGGTTGTGTTTCAAAATTGCTTTCTCCAAAATGTCTCTCTCTGGGCTTCTGTCTCTCAGCCTCTCTCTCAGCTTCTGTGCATCCTTCCTTCTCTCTCTCAGGGCTTTTTTTCTCTAAGCATCTGGAGGTCCTCTCTTAGTTTCTGAAGGGCAAACTCTGGGCTTCATCTCTTAGCATCTACAAACATCCTTCTGTCTGCATCTCTAAGTGTCTCCAAGCATTAGCTCCTCTGTTGACTCCTGAGCTCTCTTAAGCACTCCAGTGAACCCATCAAGATGAACCTGAATGGGCGGGGTGCACACCTCCATGGAAATAACCCAAACAAAGTTCTCACCCACAAATGGGTAAGTCACATCTCCATGGAAACACTCAATCAAAAGGTTCCACCCAACAAGATTGGGTTAAAAGATCCTGGCTTTTCTGCAGTCCATAAGAGTTTCAATCAGCACAATACCCAAAAGAATGTAAAGCAGGGACTCAAACAGACACTTGTACTGAATGTTCACAGCATCATTAGTCACAATAGCCAAGAGGTGAAAGTAACCCAAATGCTCATAATTAGGATTAAAAAATAAATGAAGAGATAAGTAAAACATGATATATACATACAATGGAACAGTTTTCAGTCATAAAAAGAATGAAGTTCTGATATATGTGGCAACATGAATGAACCTCAAAGACATCATGTTGAGTGAAACAAGCCAGATACAAAAGAACAAATATTGTATGATCTCACCAATATGAAATAAACAGAATAAGCAAATTCATAGAGTCAGAAACTAGAATACAGGTTATCAGGAGCCAGGGTAGGGGTAGGGAATGGGGAGTTAATCCTTGACTGGTAATGGAGTAACGGAAAATTTTGGTAATAGATAGTAGCACCACATTGTGAATACAATCCCCACTGAATTATATATTTGAATGCAGTTAAAGGGGGTAAGTTTTAGGTTGCATGTATGTTACTCGAATAAAAAATTTTAAAAAGCCCATAGGACTGTACAATATAGTGAACCCTATGTAAACTATGGACTATAGTTAATAGTATAATTATAATATTATTGTTTCCTCAAATGTAAGAAAGTTACCAGACTAATGCAAAGTGTTGATAATAGGAAAAAATATGCATGTAACAGAGGATATATGGGAACTCTGTATTTTCTGCATGACTTCTCTCTAAGCTTACAACTTTACTATTTACAAATACATTAATAAAAGAAAATAAGTAATACAGAGTGACCCCATGTATCCTTTACCCAGTTTTCACCAATGGCCCAGTTTGCAAAATTATAGCACAGTACCACGATCAGGATATTGATGATACAGTCAAGATATGGACTATTTCTATCACAAGTTTCCTTAATGTTTCCTTTATATAGCCACACTGTTTCCTTCCTATCTCCCTCCCTCCTTAACTCCTGTCCACCACCACTCTGTTCCCCATTCCTATAGTTTCGTCATTTCAAAATGTTATATAAGTGGAATCAAACAGTATTTAACTTGTTGGGATTGTCCATAATTCTAAGCATAATTCTTTAGAGATTCACCCAGATTTTTATGTGTATAGTTTATTCTTTTTTAATGCCAAGCAGTATTCCCTGTTATGGATGTACTATAGTTTGTATAACCATTCCCTTATTGAAAGACAATCTGTGTTGTCCAGACTTTGGCTATTATACGTAAAGCTGTTATATGCATTTGTACAGGTTTTTTTTTTAAAAATTCGGTTTTATTGAGATATAGTCACATACCCTACAATCATCCACAGTGTACAGTTGTTCATAGTACCATTGTTTAGTTGTGTTTCTTCACCACAATTTTTGAATATCTTCATTACTCAAAAAAGAAAAGAAAAAATAGTAACAAAAAACACCTAAAACCCCCCATCCCACCCTATTTTTATCATATTTTTTATTGTAGAATATAACATATATACATAAAAGTGATAACTTCCCAAGTGCAATTTAACAAGTAGTTAGAGAGCAAATTTCAAAGAATATTATACATTGCAATTCCACAGTTTTAGTTATTTTCTTATTATGAAAAATAACATATATGCAAAAAAGTAATATCTTCCCAAGTATGATTTAACAAGTAGGTATATAGGAAATTTCAAAAGTTATTGTGAGTTATAGTACTATAGTTTGTTATTTCCTTATTGAGAACTCTCACATATATACAAAATGGTATAGCTTTCAAATTACAATTAACAAGTAGATGTAGAACAAATTTCAAAGGATGCTATGCCAGTTTATATATATTATGTCCCTCAGAAAAAGCCATATTCTTTGATGCAATCTTGTGGGGGCAGATGTATTAGTGTTGATTAGGTTGGAACCTATTGATTCAGTATTTCCATGGAGATGGGACTCAATCAAATTTCACTGGATAATTTCCATGGAGGTGTTGCTCCATCCATTCAGGGTGGGTCTTACTTGGATAACTGGAGTACTTTAAAAAGAGCCACACAGCCCAGGTGCTGGAGCAGCTGTGAGTGACATTTTGGAGTGCAAGTGAGAGTGACATTTTGAAGAGGAGCTGCAGCTAAGAGAGGACAAAATGCCCCAAGGGCAACATTTTGGAGAATGCCATTTTGAAACGCAACCTGGGAGCAAGTGGATGCCAGCCATGTGCCTTCTGAGCTAATAGAGGTTTTCTGGATGCCATTGGCCATTCTTATGTGACGGTACCCTACTGTTGATGCCTTTGTTTGGACATTTTCATGGCCATAAGATTGTAACTTTGTAACCCAATAAACCCCCTTTATAAAAGCCTATCCATTTCTGGTATTTTGCATTCTGGCAGCTTTAGCAAACCAGAACAGATGCTATGGGTTACAGTCCCACCATTTCAGTTCTTTCCTTCTAACTATTCTAATACCCTAGCAACTAAGAAAAAGAAAATTATATAAAGATTCAATATTCATAATCCTTTGTTAAATTTCATCTTGTCTGTTGCTACTATTTCCTCTTGTCTGATCACTTTCCCAATCTTCAGGGATGTCTAGGCAGTGACTACCCTAACTTGTTCATGTTGAAAAGGGGTGTCAACTTTATGAGCAAAGAGGACACATCTAGTTGATGTTCTTGAAGAGGCTATTGCCTCTGGGTTTCAGGACTTAGCTGGCATAGGAGCACTCTAAAGGATTTAAGTTTCTGATGAATAAAATTAGTGAGTGAAAGTTTTATTGAGTCTCAGATAGGTATCCAGGTATTCTTTAGAGTTTTGGGGACTACTGTTGACTTGGGCTTATCATATTGTGGTCATTTGGCACATCTAGGTGAAGCTTGCACAGGACAACCTCTTGACTCTATTTGAATTCTCTTAGTCACTAAAACCTTATTTTGTTGCCTTTCTTTTCTCCCTTTTGGTCAAAGAGGCATTCTCACTCCCTTGATGCCAGGATCAGGCTCATTCCTGGAATCCATATCCCATGTTGCCAGGAAGGCTCATTCATCTTGGGGGTCCTATCCCATATTGGAGGTAAGGGCATTCCACCCTATTTTTCAATTAATTTTTGTCCCCATTTTTCTACTCATCTGTCCATACATTGGATAAAGGGAGTGTGAGCCACAAGGTTTTCACAATCACACAGTCACACCATATAAGCTACATAGTTATAAAATCATCTTCAAGAATCAAGGCTACTGGGTTGCAGTTGGACAGTTTCAGGTATTTCCTTCTAGCTATTCCAATACACTAAAAACTACAAAGGGATATGTATATAGCACATTAGAACACCCTCCAGAATGAGCTCTCGACTCCATTTAAAATCCCTCAGGCACTGAAACTTTATTTCATTTTGCTTCCCCCTTTTGGTCAAAAAGACTTTCTTAATCCCATGATGCTGGGTCCAGGCTCATCCCCAGGAGTCATGTCCTGCATTGCCAGGGAGATTTACGTCCCTGGGAGTCATGTCCCTCATAGAGGGGAAGGCAGTGAGTTCACCTGCTGAGTTGGCTTAGCTAGAGAGGGACACATCTGAGCACAAAGAGGTACTCGGGAGGAGACTCTTAGGCACAATTATAAGCAGGTTTAGCCTCTCCTTCGCAATAACAAGCTTCATAAAAACAATCCCCAAGGTTGAGGGCTCAACCTACTAAATGGGTAGTCCTCATAGCTTGTGAGAATACCAGGTGGGGAAGTTTAATATTTCTGCACTTTTCCCCAGTTCCTCAGGGGGGCACTGCAAGTACATTTTTATTCCCTGCCCAAATTACTTTGGGATGTATTGGGGTTTCAGACTAACCTCATACAGGTTTTGTACAAATGTTAAGTCTTCATTTCTCTGGGATAAATGCCTAGGAGTGCATTGCTGGGTCAAATGACAGTTACATGTTTAGATTTTTTAAAAGTACTCAAATGTTTTCCAGAGTGACTGTACCATTTTACATTACCACCAGCAATGTATGCATGCTCCGTTTCTCCATATCTGTCACCAGAATTTGATGTTGTAACTAATTTTTTTAAGTCATCCTGATTGGTGTATGATAACCTCATTGTGGCATTAATTTGTGTTTCCCAATGGTTAATGATTTTGAACATCTTTTCATATTCTTTTTATTTGCCACCTGTACATCTTCTTCGGGGACATGTCTCTTCATGCCTTTTCTCCATGTACTAAATAGATTATTTGCTTACATCCTAAAAAAGAATTTTGAGAGTTCTTTATATAGTGTAAATAGTAGCCTGTTGTCTGATAATGTGGTTTGCAAATATTTCCTCCCACCCTTGTTGTCTCATCTTAACAGGGCTTTTTTTAAAAGTTTTTTTTTAATTAAATTCAGTTTTATTGAGATATATTCACATACCATACAATCATCCATGTTGTACAAGCAACTGTTCATAATACCATCATATAGTTATGCATTCATCACCCCAATCTATTTTTGAACATTTTCCTTACACCAGAAAGAATAAGAATAAGAATAAGAATAAAAAATAAAAGTAAAAAAGAACACCCAAATCATCCCCCCTCATCCCACCCTATTTTTCATTTAGTTTTTGTTCCCATTTTTCTACTCGTCCATCCATACACTGGATAAAGGGAGTGCAATCCACAAAGTTTTCACAATCACACTGTCACCCCTTGTAAGCTATATTGTTATACAGTCATCTTCAAGAGTCAAGGCTACTGGGTTGGAGTTTGATAGTTTCAGGTATTTACTTCTAGCTATTTCAATACATTAAATCCTAAAAAGGATTATCTATAAAGAGCATTAAGAATGTCCACCAGAGTGACCTCCTGACTCCATTTAAAATCTCTCAGGGAGTGAAACTTTATTTCATTTCATTTCACATCCCCCTTTTGGTCAAGAAGATGTTCTCAATCCCACAATGCCGGGTCCAGATTCATCCCGGGGAGTCATATCCTGCATTGCCAGGGAGATTTACATCCCTGGGAGTCAGGTCCCACATAGAGGGGAAGGCAGTGAGTTCATCTGGTGAGTGGCTTAGCTAGAGAGAGAGGGACACATCTGAGCACAAAGAGGTACTCAGGGGGAGACTCTTAGGCACAATTATAAGCAGGTTTAGCTTCTCGTTTGCAGTAATGAGCTTCTTAAGGGCAAGCTCCAAGATAGAGGGCTCAGGATTCTAAACTGATAGTCCTCAATGTTTGTGAGAACATCACCAACAGTCCAGGTGAGGAAGTCCAACACTTCCACATTTTCCCCCAGCTCCTCAGAGGTCCCTTAACAGGGATGTTTGCATAGCAAAAGTTTATATTTTGATGAAAATCCAACTTTCATTATTTCATTATACTGAACACAGCTTCAGTGTTAAAGGCTAAGAACTCTTTGACTAGCCCTAGATGCAGAACATTTCTTCCTATTTTTTTGCCAAAAGTTTTAGTTTTATCTTTTGCATTGGTCTATTTTGAATTAATTTTTTATACAAGTTTTGAGTCTTAGATAAAGTTTCATTTTAAAAATTTTTAATTTTTTTTTTGCATATGAATATCCAGTTGCTCAGGCACCATTTGTTGAAAAGGCTATCCTTCCTCCATTGAATTGCTTGTGCAATTTTGTCAAAAATCAGCTAAGCATATTTGTGTGGATCTATTTCTGAGTTATTTTCTGTTCCATTGATGCATATGTCTATCCCTTTTCCAATACTGCACAGTCTTGATTATTTTAGCTATATAATAAATCTTTAAATTGGGTAACTGACTCTTCTCTCTTTATTAGTCTTTTCAAAATTGTTTCAAGCATTCTAGTTTTTTTTTTTTTTTTTTTGCTTTTTAATATAAATGTTAGAATAAACATCTCTATATCCACACACAAAAAAATCTTGTTGGAATTTTAATAAGAATCGTTAAACCTATATATCAACTTGGGGAGAACTGACAGCTTTATGTTGGATTTTCTAATTGATGATCATGAGTTTCTTCAATTATGTATATATTCTTTGATTTCTTTCATTGGTGTTGTGTAGTTTTAAGCATACAAATCCTGTACTGGCTTTGCTGAATTTACATATAAGTATTTTTTGAATTGTTAAAAATGGTATTGTATCTTTTATTTCAGTGGCCATGTGTATAGAAGTATATAGAAGTTTGATTTGAATGTTTATTTTTTTACCCTACATCCCTGCAGAACTCAGCTACTGGATCAAGATTTTTTGCTTTTTGTCTTTTCTTTTTTTAAACTCTTGAGATTTTCTACATGGATAATCATGTCTTCTGCAAATAGGAACTGTTTCATTTGTCCTTTCTTACCTGTATGTCTTTAATTTCCTTTTCTTGCCCTATTGCACTGGCTAGAACTTAGAGCACTATATTGAATAAGAATGGTGAAAACAGACATCCTTGCCCTGTTTCCAATCTTAGGGGAAAAGCAATGATCTCATTCAGCATAATGCAAGCTGTACATTCCCTGTAGGTGCACTTTATCAAGTGGAGGAAGTTACCCTTTATTTCTGTTATTTTCTGAGAGTTTTTATCATGAATGCATGAATTTTGGTAAATGCCTTTTGTGCACTGATTGCTATGATCATGTGAGTTTTCTTCTCTAGCCTGTTAATACATTGTGCTGATTTCAATCTATTATGTACCCCAGGAAATCCATGTTATTTTAATCCAATCTTGTGGGTGTAGACCTATTGTGGAGGGATCTTTTGATTACGTTGTTTCCACAGAGATGTGACCCACCCAATTGTGGATGGGAACTTTTGATTAGATTATTTCCATGGAGATGTGATCCCACCCATTCAAGGTGGGTCTTAATTAGTTTACTGGCATCCTCTATGAGAAAACAAAAGGCAGAGATATTTTGAAGAGAGTTTAGAGCTGAGACAGACCCAGACATTTGGAAATGCTAAGTGAGCCGGTTTGGATGTATTATATCCATCAAAACACCATGTTCTTTAATGCAATCTTGTGGGGCAGACATATTAGTGTTGATTAGGTTGGAATCCTTTGACTGAGTGTCTCCATGGAGATATGACTCAATCAACTGTGGGTGAAACATTTGATTAAGTTATTTCCATGGAGATACAGACCCCACCCATTCATGGTGGGTCTTGATTTAAGTACTGGAGTCCTATAAAAGATCTCACAAACAAAAGGACCTCAGGGCAGCTGAGAATGACATTTTGGAGAACAGCTCAGAGACACATTTTCAAGATGGCTGCTGAAAGCAAACTTTTGCTGACTCTTTGGGATGCTAGCCGAGTGTTTGCTCTGGAGAGTACAAAACACCCCAAGAGCAACATTTTTTAACAGGAGTGTTTGATATCTTCACTTTTTTAAAAAGCTATGTGTCTGGGAGCTACACTGACAAGAGATGGATTATGGTGGTCATTTGATATGTCAACTTGTTTAGGCTACAGCACTAATTAGTCAATCAAACACTAATCTAGGCATTGTTGATACATTTACATTAAGTGTAACTACTGACATAGTTGTCTGTGGGTCTTTCATGTTATTACTTGTTTTTTGTTTGTCCCATTTATTTTCTGTTCCTTTGTTCAATATCTCTGCCTTCTTTTGCTGTAACAGATTTTTTTAGAAATCCATTTTATTTATTCTATTTTTGCTATACCTCTTTGTCTCATTGTGTGTGTTTGTGTATGTGGTGTGTGCATGCATGTGTGTTTTCTTTGTGGATTATTTAACATTTTCAGCCTATAGTTAAAATTTACCACTTCACAAAAAAATGTAAAAATCTTGTCTCCATATAGATAACTGTGTATGTCCATTTACAACTCTTCATCCCATCCTTTATGCTGTAATTGTCAGAAGTATACATACATTTTAAATCCCAAAATACAATGTTATCATTTGGCTTTAAACAATTACATGTACTTAAAGAAATTAAAAGGAAAATAATATTTTATATTTACCCATATACTTGCATTTTATGTGCATGCCTTCCTGAAGATCTACATTTCCATCTGCATCATTTCCCTTCAACCTGAAGGACTCCTCTCCTTTTAGCATTTACTGTAATGCAGGTCTGCCCATTAATTCTCTTCATTTTTTATACTTGAAAATGTTTTTATTTCACATTCATTCTTGAAGGACATTTTGAGTTTTTTCTTTCAGCACTTAAGAAATATCATTCCACTGTTCTTTTGGCCTCCATTATTTCTTGTTCCAGTATATTGAATGTATTGCTTTCCAGTGCCTACTTTCAGTATTTTCTCTTTATATGTGATTTTCATCAGTGACTAGATGCAGTTTTCATTTTACTTATTTTTACTATCTTGGCTTCACTGGGCTTCTTGGAATTGTAAGTTTATATTTTTCAAAAAAATCGTGAACTTTTTGGCCAATATTTCTTCAAACTTAGTTTCTCCTCTATTTTCTCTCTTTCTGGTACTCTTTATATTAGGCCTGTTGGTAACCCAATGATTACTGAGGTTCTTTTCATTTTTTACACATTTTTATTTTTCATTTATATATACCTTCATTATTTTTCTCTGTGTTCTTCAGATACTATAATCTCTATTGATGTATCTTCAGTATCTTTGGTCTCCAACCTACTGTTCATTCCATCCAGTGAATTTTCCATTTCAGATACTGTGCTGGTTTGAATGTGTTATGTCCCCCAGAAAAAGCCATATTCTTTGATGCAATCTTGTGGGGCAGACATTTTAGTGTTAAATAGATTGTAATTCTTTGAGTGTTTTCATGGTGATGTGCCCCACCCAACTGTGGGTGATGACTCTGATTGGATAATTTCCATGGAGGAGTTGGCCGCCCATTGGGTGGGTCTGAATTAAATTACTGGCGCACTATATAGGAGCAGACAGAAGGAGCGAGCTTGCTACAGCCAAGAGGGACACTTTGAAGAAAGCACAGGAGCTGCAGATGAGAAAGCAGACTCTTGCTCCAGAGAAGCTGAGAGAGGACAAATATCCCAAGTGCAACTAAGAGTGACATTTTTGAGGAACTGCAGCCTAGAGAGGAACGTCCTGGGAGAAAGCCATTTTGAAACCAGAACTTTGGAGCAGATGCCAGCCACATGCCCTCCTAGCTAACAGAGGTTTTCTGGACACCACTGGCCATCCTCCAGTGAAGGTACCTGATTGCTGATGTGTTACCTTGGACATTTTATGGCCTTAAGACTGTAACCGTGTAACCAAATAAAAACCCCTTTTATAAAAGCCAATCCATTTCTGGTGTTTTGCATTCTGTCAGCATTAGCAAACCAGAACAGGTAGTTAGCTTTTTAAAAATATTTTTCTAGAGTTTATAGGTGTTATCTAATGATTTGATAGGAGCAAGCTATTTCTCCATTACTGAAAGCCAGATGTTTTTAATGAGTTTTAAATTACAATTTTTGTATTTTTATAAGTAACAGTGAACAAAATTTTTGTACAAAGGAACCCATAATTCCTTAATTGAGGTTTAGCTACAGTTAATTCTTATGAATGTTAGATCTTTATTTTCTTTGAGTTTTATTAAGGAAAGTTGTGGAAATAGTAGTTTGCTTTGTAATTGTCAGTTAACCTGTAAAGATTTGAGTGGGGCAGTTATAATTCAACTTTGGGTCATAACATTTGGGTTTCTGGAAGTATTTTCCCTAGAACCAATTTGATAAAGAAAAATTATATTTAACAAGCAGTAATGAAATGCACAAAGAAATTAATTTTTTTAAGGAACTGAATTTTACATTGTAAATAGTAAGGAAAATATGAATTTAAATGGTAACATACATATGCATATATACACCTAACATACAAAATCATACAATGATGCAAATTGGTGATCAAATATGAGGAGCATGTATTTAAAGCTTACTTACCTTAATTTATTAAGAGTATAGTTAATGTTTCTCATTAGCCGGAATCCTTTTAATTTGGCAAATGACTTAGGTAAGAGATCTCTGAAAAAAGATACATACAAAGTGTCATCACTGTTATTTAATGTTGGGAATTCCCCATTCTTAAGATACTCACAAACCTAGTATTGTTTTATTGTTGTCATGTAATAACTAGACTTTATTTTTCTAGACTTTTACAACATAAAATGAATATGCAGTGAGGATTGCTACAGCATTATGACTTTGTCTTTGAAACATATAACTCCTTTCTGTTCCCAATCAAGAATAAAAATGTCCTGGTTCTTTGGCGTATTTTATCCTCTGGCACCATCTCTTTGTTCCACTCTATTTCAATACAGCACATGCTGTTCTAACATGCTAAATTTCACAGAGGGAATTGTATGTGTAAACAGTATATGCTTGTATATTTGGGAGAGAAAACTACATGGTTTTACATTGCAGTACACAGTTGCCTGAAACGTGGTTAAAACACTAGTTTTCCTGCCTTCATTCCCCTCATTCTCTTCCTTTCAAAAAGCCATTAAGTTCCTCTTCCTTTAACTAGACTCTGACTTGCAGGTTTATGGTTCTTCAGAATAAGAATATCTACCGCTGGAAGCCATATCTACCATATGCCAGGCACTGTATTAAGCACCCTATATGCACTACCTCTTTTAATCCTTATGACATAATGAGGGAAGAGTAATCTAACTTCAAAGAGGTTAGTTAACTTGACTGTAGTCACATAGCTACAAGTTCCAGAGCCTACACTGGAATCTAGGATTGCCTTACCCCTGTGCCAGTTTAAATGTATTATGTCCCCCAAAAACGCCATGTTCTTTGATGCAACCTTGTGGGGGTGGATGTATTAGTGTTGATTAGACTGGAATCCTTTGATTGTTTCCATGAAGATGTGACTCAATCAACTGTGAGTGAAATGTCTGAATAATTTCCATGGAGGTGTTACCCTGCCCATTCAGGGTGGGTGTTAATTGGATCACTGGAGTCATATAAAGGAGTTCACAGATAGAAGGACCTCAGAGCAGCCGAGAGTGACATTTTGGAGAGCAGGAAAGAGTGACATTTTGGAGCTGCAGCCAACAGAGACATTTTGAAGACAGCCATTGAAAGGAGACTTTTGCTACTCCAGAGTTTGCCTGGGAGATATGAAGAGAATACCCCCAGATGACTAGAGAGAAACATCCTGGGAGAAAACATGGACACTTTATGGCCTTAAAACTGTAACTTTGTAACCAAATAACCCCCCCCCCCCCTTATAAAAGCCAATCCATTTCCTGGTATTTTGCAAATGGCAGCATTAGCAAACCGTAACACCCCCATTCTACTCTTACCACTATACCAATCCTACATTATGTTATCGCTTCCAAGACTAGCTCTTAGACTACTGATCTTAGAAGAAAAACAGGCTTTTGTGATTTGGCCACCAAATAAGTGCCTGACTAACAGCCTATGTTCCTAAATCTCATTTCTAGGCATTCTCCCTTTTGGATAGTTCTCTCCCCTCTTTCTCTGCTTTTAGGCTCTGCTCAAAATCTGTTTCTCTGTCCCTTATGTTAGATTAGTGAATTGGAATGTTCTGTCTCCTCTTCTTGGGTTCTTCTAAGTATTTGTCCTCTACAATTTCCCCTAATGAGATTTTTATACAGCTTTCATATGCCTGTATGAAAAACTCACAGTATAAATGCAATGACTATTGCCATTTTTGGGGCAATATTATTTATTGCTTTCCTTAAACAGTTATCAGACTTAAGACCCTTCCATTCATATACTTAAGTGTAATTTTAGGGTTTCCAAATCAGGACCCAAGATTTCTACTAAGATTGTAAAGACTAGAAAAACATCCTGAATGTTAATATATTCTTTCTACATAAGAATGTAAATATTAAATTAAGTATTTATTCAACAAATAATTGAGTGTCTGTATGTCGGGTACTATCCTTCCTCACAAACTTTTTTTTGGGAATTAACATTTCTTAAATTAAAAGTGAGTTTTCTCAATATAACATAATATAAATTCATTTTAGAAAAATCAGAAAATAGACAAGCACAAAAGAATTAGAAAATATACACCAGTGACAATCATTTTGAATACTTTTATGCATAGCCATCCAATCTTATTTACATCTTCCCTACATTTTTGAACTACTAATTTTTTTTTCAGTTAACCCTGTTTAATGATATTATTCTTCAATGTCAATGGCTGTTAATGGCTAATAGTTCATTTTTAGATGCCCAAAGCTTTTTTTTTAATTGAGATACATTCACATACCCTACAATCATCTACAGTGTACAATCAACCATTCACAGTACCATCATATAGCTGTGCCTTCATCACCGGAATCAACTTTTGAATATTTTTCTTACTCCAAAAAATAATCAACAAATAAAAATAAAAGTAAAAGTAAAAAAAGAACACCCAAAACATTTCATCTCCCCCCCATCCCACCCTAATTTTCATTTAGCTTTTGTCCCCATTTTTTTTCTCATCTGTCCATACATTGGACAAAGGGAGTGTGAACCACGAGGTATTCATAATTACACAGTCACACCACGTAAGCTACATAGTTATGCAACTGTGTGCAAGAATAAAGGCTAGTGGATTGCAGTTTTGCAGTTTCAGGTATTTCCTTCTAGCTATTCCAATACACTAAAAACTAAATAGGGATATCTATACAGCAGGTAAGAATGCCCTCCAGAGTGACTTCTCAACACCATTTGAAGTCTCTCAACCACTGAAACTTTGTTTCATATTACTTCCCCCTTTTGGTCAAGAAGATTTTCTCAATCCCACAATGCCAGGGCCAGGCTCATCCCTGGAAGTCATGTCCCAAGTTGCCAGGGAGATTTATACCCCTGGGAGTCAAGTCCCATTGGGGGGAGGGCAGTGAGTTCACCTGCCCGTGGGCTTAGAAAGAGAGAAGATGCCCAATAGTTTTTAAAATCAGAAATGGCATTTTTGATGGCCTGGGAACATTTTTCCTAGCTCTCAATTAAGTATCATTCAATTAGTTAAAACGGCTGCAGGATATATATTCAAAAGAAATCCTTTCTGTTTGGAACTCAACATAATCAACCAGTGGCTCAACCTTAACTCTTGAAAATTTTGTCTTCTTTATCCAATAAATGCTGATTGACTATTGGACAAGTGGATACAAATATGAGTAAGACCCTGGAAACGGCTGATAAAAATCTACAGTATCATGCAGTTGTTACCAAATGGAATGTGCTTAAGTTCTTATTAGATGGATGTGCAAACTTTTAAGTTGTGGTAGCCGAAAGCAGTCTACAAAAAAATCAGTGCTGATAATTTAACACACCTTTTTAGTAAAAGAATGTACATTTTAATTTAATGTTTGTTAATGAGGAAAAGATTCAACCCATTGCTCTTCCGTTTTCCTCTTCTATTGGTTATTCGTGTTCCTCACATGTGTTAGAGTGCATGCAACTTATCTGCTCACTTTTAGGATGCAAATTCGGAGGAAACATCGTATAATTCTGCACCGAAGGGAAGTAGAGAGTATTTAGTAATGATTGATGTAGCTAACATGTGACGACTAACTAAAAATACCATTGTAACAGATATATTGCAGAAGACAACAAAAAACGAAACATCACTGAAGATAACCAATAACGTCGTCAACGCTGTGACGTCACACATAGTCGGAGGCGGCAGAAGCGTTAGGGCCCAGCACACGCCTCTGAGTAGGTAGCACAAAACTTAGGGAAGTTTTCAGGAAATACCGCCGACCCGGGCCAGGCCGAAAAAGACACGAAAGCCGAGGCCGGTAAACCGTTACGAACGCGTGTAAAACTGCGCTTACGTCACGTCTACCAGTCGACCCGCAAACCTTCCGTTTGGATCTCTCCCCGCCTTCCTCGTCTTCCTCGAGACCCCGCCCACTCCTCGCTCCAGAGCCCGCTTAAGACTCGGGTGAAGAGGGGTTGTAGCAAGCGTGAGCGACAGAACACGCATGCGCACTCGGGCCCCAGTCAGCCAACCAGCACTCTCGCGAGGGTTGAAAGACGGTGGCGTAGGTAGTCGTGGTTGCTGCTGAGATAGGTGATATTTACCAGAGCAAATAAAGGAGTAGGCAAGGCTGGTACCCATTTCAGTATCCTTCGCTTTCCTTTCCTCCTCCGCAACTCTCGGCCTTCCTCTAGCCCCGCCCACCGTGACCTCAGTGACCCGACTGGCCCCACCCACTCTCGTCGACGTGATTCCCGCCGTGAGGTAAGCCTGGATTAAACGCTGAGCTCCGCGGAGGAGGTGGACTGTGAAGGGGAGACTGCTGGCCGGTCGCGGAGCCGCGGCGCGGGGGGCGGGAAATCGGGTGGTCGTCTTGCTCTTGCATCATTTCAGTGCTACGTAGCCACCCCGGGCTAGGCCTTTCCCTCCATCCCTGCCAGGCCGGCCTTTGGCAGCAGCGGGTGACGCAGACGGAACATCATGTCGTCCGCGGCGGAGCCTCCGCCACCCCCGCCTCCCGAGAGCGCGCCTTCCAAGACCACAGTCTCCGCCGTCAGCGGCGGGAGCATCAACAGTAACAAAAGCTGCCTGGAGGGCTTCGCGTCCCAAGCAGTTTCCTCGGTGGCCGGCGCCGGTCCCCGTGACTCGGAGATGGAGGTGGGTGAGGGAGGTGAGGGCGGCTTGTGGCTCGAGGAGAGGGAAGGAAGACAGTGGGGAGGAGGAGTTGGTTCCTTTGCCCTTATTTTAGTGATTAGACGAAGTCATACTTAACCCGACTGCACCAAATTCGGTCTCAGACCTTTTGTATGCGAAATGATGCTCTTTCAAACTTGCGCCCTTGTCACCTACCTTAGCAGACTCAGATGGGTTTCTGGCACTTCACATTTTAATTGTCTGTCTATTTAGTGAGTCTTGCCAAATCCTCTAACGCTTTTAGTGAACAGATGTGCTTGATTACTGTGGCCAAGTGGGAGCTATCAGTTTTTTCCCTCACTAGACTCCCATAATTCCTCCTCCCATCTCTGAATGTAGGCTTCAGTTTCCACCAAACTTGGGGGAGGGGCAAGGGAGGTGCCCCTTAAGAGTGAGGGAAAGACTGTTTTGGAACGGGAGGCATTTAAAAGCAGCTCATCCGAGGACTTGGGCCTCTTTCTCCGTCCAGTCCTTGCGGGGGCGGTACCTGTTCGTACAGAAACAATGGCGAGTGCTGGATGGCCGTGTGCTCAGTGGGGATAAACGGGGCGCAGCTGCTCCTCTGAAGTGAGAGGAGGCCCCTGGTAGGTACTGTTCCGCCAGGATGGACGTGGTCTAGGCAGGAGCAGCTGTCTTGGGACCCCCATCTAATTTTCGCTGGGGGGGTGGATGAATGAATTAGTGAATTAGAGTTCGTTGTTCGGCTTTGAATCCAGCGCACCTCTTTTTGGGCCTTGGCTTTTTTTTTTTTTTTTTTTTAATTGGTACAGCTCACTGCTGATCCCTGTGGGATTGGGTTGCTCAGGGGGATGATGACTGTACTGCGGGGGTGGAAAGATAGGGGAGCTGCCAGGCGGGCCTCTTTGGGGATCTTCAAGGCTTTGCTATGTCTGGGAACAAAGTGACGGCCCCTTAAAATTTTTATTCTTGGCCTTCGACCTGTTTTAAGATACTTCAGATTTTTCAGCCCAGTGATTTCTGGGATTTTTCCATCCTTAGACGAAGTGAAGGTAGTGCGTCTATGAAAATGTGCAGTATTTTGTTGCAGAATTAACACGCTAAAGAAACGGTAGCACAGTTGACCAGTAAGGCATTTGGCGCAGTTTTATTTGAGCAACAAAGGTCTACAGTCTAGGGTGAAATAACGTGTTTTGCTATTAATCTTTGAAAGAACTTTTAGTGCTGAGGGTGGGTTTTAGTGGAATAGGAAATCTGATACTCTCTAGTTTTCAGTGACTGAGATTTATTTAAAATTAAAATGTATCTGCTGTTGCCTTTTTTTCCTCTAAGGTTTATGGTTCTTTTGGATTATGAGGGCTATTTAACTTGGATTCCTTCTCCATGGGGTAGAGGATTTAAAAAACCAGTAACACTGAAAGCAAAATTGTATGTGAATGAACAATTCTCTGCATAGGTTTTATCAGCTTCTCAAAAAAGTCCCTCATTCCGCCTTGGAATAGCATATAAACATGTTTCACTAGAGGTCTTATTTAAATATCAGAAACAATGTAATTTAAGGCCTAAATATTGTGGCTCTGAGTTGCTGTTTTTAAATTAAAGCCTAATTAAATTTTAAATAGGAATATGGGTATGATGATTATAATTGCTATATGAAGTCAGTGGTATTTTCATTTACCAGATGAAGAAATTGAGTCTTTTGGTTAAGTAGAACTTGTAAGTGAACCCAGGCCTGACTCCAAAACTGACTTTTTCCCACACATCTTTCAGTGTTACATTCTTATAAAAATGATGCTTGCAATTTCATTGACTACAGAATGCCATTGTGAGGTTTTTTTTTAACCTCGGTATGAAAATATCAATGATGTTTTATCAATCCATCTTTTCATTGACTACTTTTGATTTTTTTTTGTCACATTATAGTGCGATTTGGTTTTTTAAGAATAAATGTACTCTGTCTATTTTCTTTTTTCTTAACTGTATTCAGAAATTACTGAGGTTCCCTGATAAAAATGGGGTTTGAGCATACAGGCATTATATATCTGACAATTTTAACCTGTTTCACAGTCAAAAAAAAAAATTGTTTTCTTTCAAAGTGGGATTTAAGGTCCTTTTTTCAAATTCAGGAAATAAATGAGGCTGTTTCCACAAATTTCTTGTGACAAATCTGACCTTCTTGGTAGTATTAGCCTTTTTAACTAATTCAGTTATTTTTTTCTTTTTGCTTGCTACTGATAGTCAAGAGAGCAGTCTCGCTTTTTATAAATTAGTATGATCTTTTTGTCGTTGTGGAGCCTGTCTTCATTCATCCTGATCTTTCACTATTGACTAGATTAGTAGATAGACACATTAATTCTATGACCTCAAGAGGCCTGGTGTCCAAATCTTTTTTTTTTACTGTCAGAGAAATAATGACTTGGAAAAACACATTTTTTTTTTTTTTTAGAATATATACATTTCATGGTATTCCAACAGCATTTTGTCAAATAGGCTATGTAGATGGCTTTGTCATTTTTATGTGTTGTGACCAGAGATTTGTGATGAGCATAAGGTATTAAGGTACCTAAAGTTATTAGCAATGAAGGCAGATTTGAATTTAGGACATTAGACGCCTGATTCTGGTACTTAACACCTAAACTAGCCCCATCCCCACCTTTTTATTAAAGATAGCTTTATTATACTCTATTACAGTAGGTGCTGCCTACTATAAGATTTGTACATTGTTAATGAAAATTATTCTTTTGCCAGATGTTCTTGTGTAAGTATTTTTTAATGGATTTGTGAAGCTTTGCAAAGTAAAAATTCTTGATAATTTTTGTTTGTGTCATTTTGAATGTCATGATGAGTAAATTCCCAAGAAAAGCACATTTATCAATTTAGAAATCAGACTTTAGTTAAGGAATATTCAATTTAGGCTGAATGATAAATTTTTTGTGATATCCCAGAAGATGGAAATCAGGGTGACTAATAATGGTACTTTCCAGATTACATTTGTTTAGTCAACAAAGAAGGTACTGCAATTTTATGGTAAAAAGGGAGCAATTTTTTCCACATTAATGCAATTTATTTTTAATTGGATTTCACAATTATTAGAAAAAGGTTAGAAAGTTGATGAGAAAAAGAGAGACAGATTTGCCCATATGACTTTTATTGAAGGTAATCTTTTTCTAGGATGATATAGGTAATAATACTGTTTTATTCTTGGTAACAGCTATACATTTTCCATATTTGAGTTAAATAGGTTGTTATCCCCATGATTTTTAATTTCATCTAGTTTTCCTAGATTCTTAAGCAGTTACATGGCAGCTATTTAAGTATCTAGGAAGCTTGGTGCAGGGAGTGTATTATTTAGAGTGAGATTTGGGCAAAAATCAGTCTAAAATGGTGTGTTGACTCTTCTTGAAGAAAAATTCCATGGTTTTTTCCCCCATACCAGGAAGTATTTGATGATGCGTCACCTGGAAAGCAAAAAGAAATTCAAGAACCAGATCCTACATATGAAGAAAAAATGGTATGTTCTAGCCATATGAATAGAATCAATATTAGAAACTTTTTATTGGATGATTAAATGTACTAAACTTCTATGTTTATAATTTCTCTAACTAGGGTAAGATAGCCGATTAAGATATGTGCAACATGGGATAAGTGGTATCATAATACATGAATTCTCATAATACATAATTACTTGGATTATGTTAACATCCCATTTATTTTAAGATTTTAGATTTGGGAGGGATGTGAATTAAAGGCAAGAGAAGTAGTTATTCAGCATATACTTATTCTGCATCTATCTAGCACTTTAGTGGTGACAGAGAGAATAATATATGCTCCTTGCCCATGGCATTCTTACAGATGGGATCTTTACCAGAAGAGAAGACATAATACTTGAATCCATAAATACCTGGCTCATATCTCATATCTTCTTTTTTTTTACTTCCTTTTGACCAGTAACTGCAAAGAACTTTAAATTTAGATTTAATAATAAAGATAGCAAACAGTGAATGCCTACTATGTACAAGGCACTGTTTGCTTTATATTGATTAAACTCATTTAATTGTACTGAAAATTTGAAAAGTTCAAATAACAATATGTTAATTAGGCAACACTCACTGCACAATATATTCTTTAAAGTTAGGAACAGTGTCTTAATCTCATGTGTTCAGCAACTAGAATAATATTTGGCTCACAGTAGATCTTAAGTATTTTTTGAAATGTATTTTCTCCTTGTCCTTTGACTTCCTTTTTGAGATCAGTAAACTTTCTTGAATCCCTTAAATAACTTCAAAGTCCTGAAGATATGTGATAGGTATTTAAATACATGCGAGTACATATATATACATGTAATATACATAATACAGGTATTAATACATGTAAATTACATTTTAAATACTTTATTATATATAGTTTATATTCCTATTATATTCACCTAGTTGTAACTGTCCCTTCTTCCTTAACTGTTAAGACTTATTTAAAGAAGAAAATGTATTTTTCAACTGTACATTTTCCATTCACTCCTTTAACTCTTTGCATTTCATTTCAGCCACTGACACAATACTGGTGAATTCCTAATTGCCAATTCTCTGACCTAATTTTAGTTTCAAATTACATTTTAAATACTTTACTATATATAGTTTATATTCCTATTATATTCACCTAGTTGTAACTGTCCCTTCTTCCTTAACTGTTAAGACTTATTTAAAGAAGAAAATGTATTTTTCAACTGTACATTTTCCATTCACTCCTTTAACTCTTTGCATTTCATTTCAGCCACTGACACAATACTGGTGAATTCCTAATTGCCAATTCTCTGACCTAATTTTAGTTTCATTCTTGATTTCACTTGAATTTGACGTATTGACCCTCCCTCGGAAATTTTACTTACCCTGAGAGACTGTTTTTTTTCCTTGATAACATCCTATTTGACTATTCCGTAGTCTTTGTTAAATTCTGAACATTTCTTATTAGACAGTTTGATCCCTATTATTGGTTTTCAGCTACCATTTTTAAACTAAATACTTCCAAATCTTTATTTCTATCCCAGAAGCCTCCACTGTATTTTCATTTGTTTGTTTGACAGCTACTTTTAAGTTCCTTTGGCACCTCTTACTTGTAAATATCCCAAACCGAAAATTTATTATCTTTACCCCACAAGCTACTTAGTATCATCTCAATGAATGAAAGTGCCTCTTAATCCCAAGCTGCCAGTGATATTAAAATCTTATACTTTTAATTTTGTAAGTTTAACCTCATATATATTACTCCTGTCTTTTCCTCATCATCATGTTTTCAGCATTCCTGTAGTATTGCATGGATTATTTTGTTGGCTTCTTACTTGCCTTTTTCTTTTTTATGATCTGGACTCTTCCAAATCTTTTTACTGTTTTGCAAAGTAATCTTTATGACTCAAAACTGACTATATAATGATGATTTTCGATGAGTCTCCACAGTGTTTCTTATCTTAATGGCGGCCTTTATTACAAATCTGTTCTCATTTCTCCCAAGTTTTTTAGTCTTCCAGCTTCATTTCCTTTTTTGACGTCATGCTTCACTTTAATAATTTTCTTCTAAGCACCATTGTCATCTGATAATTTTTAAACATAGATAAGTCTCACTAGCCACTCTCTATTCCTGAACTGCCAGGATGCTGAGCACTACTAGAGAAAACTGAATAATAATGCTGTATCTCAGGGATAGAAGCAAGTCCAGGGCAATCGATTCTAATCCTCCATTAGATTTTATCATTCATTTCTTTCAGATTCCCGTTCTTACTCCATTGTATCTGATCTTTAGAATGTGTTTCCTTTCTTGACCTCTTCCCTTTAGCCTTTTAAAATCTCAAGCCATTTCCATTTTAACCTTTCCATTCCTCAAGCAGTAAGTTATTTGACTTCTTCCCTGGTCTTTACCATAGATCCTACAGAAAGTTTATTCTGTATTTGTTGTTTTGAACTTCTTGGTTCTTTGCAGTTAGTTTGTAGTGCCACTACTACTTAACTCTTCTCCCTCTCCAAATTGATGAAATGAGGAGTGAGAGACAATCTTGAAATCATTGGCTTCTTGTATAGAGCCCTGGTAAAGTTTATACTTACATCCTTAAGGCTTTATAAGTGGATAACAAGGATTCCAGATATTTTTTGCTCTGATGGGCAGTGAACCATACTTTAAAAAATATTGTCTTAAGATATCTAGGGCCATTAAAGGTTTTTGAGCCTTAGAAAGGTATGATAAGATCTGATTCCCGGCCCCTGCCTACCCTCCACTAGTGTATGCTGAAAGATCACCTCAGTTAGGATTATCCTGAGCATTCTAGTTAAAATCTAACTACAATCCTAATATGATTCTCAATATCCCCTTGTCCTGCTTTAGTTTACTTCTTAAGACTTAACCACTTTCTGACATATTTACATAGTTTACCTATTATGTTTATTTTCTGTATTGAATTATGTTGAAAACTTCATAGGGAAACCAAGTACCTCACTGCTTGTAGGACACAAAAGTGTTTGTTGAATTGAAGAGCTATTTAAGAAGATAATGTTGATTTGAAAATATTTTGAAAGAATCGAAGAATACTTATTCACTGATTTTGAATACTGTAGAAGACCTTTTATCTTGAATGACTAAGGATCTGACCTATCTGAATTTATTTCCACTGTGTGTTATCTTAATTTCAAACATAATTACCATAATTGAATGGTCTTGCTTTAGCCTCAGTATTTTCTGGTTGCATGTTCTTGGCTTTTCTTTCTTTTGTATGTGAATTAAGAAAGGTAATTATGTAAAAATGCACACATAAAACAAACATAATTTATAAACAATTAGTAATCAAAAACAAACACCAGATATAGAACATTATCAAAGAAGTATGTTATTTTAATCCTTTATGAGACTTTGAACACCATGTTTTTGTGCAGATTAGGCTGCTTTGATGACACATTTGTGACACATTGAAATAATTTGTCATCATGTGCCTTCAGGAGAGCAAATTGGTCTTCACATTTTACAGTGGTGTGATTTTTTTTAAGAAATGGTTTTCCTATGAAACATATGTAACTCTTACAGTATTATATGGTGTTTGGATGCTTCTGATGTTTGCTTTGTCAGGTAATCCATTCAAAAATGACTAAACATTTATAGGCAGAGGTTTTAAGTAACATCTGGTTTCTGTTTTAATTGAACTCTCTTGTACTGTTTCTCCATTTTTTAACCAAGCTGTCAATATATCTGTTAAAAGTTATTTTCTAAAAGACTCTAGATTCCATTTTTTACTTTAATGGAAAATTGTCTCCAAGGGTCTTAAATTTTTTTGTTCAAATAAATTCTCTTCTCTTGGTGTGATGATAGAGAATGTTCAAAGGGGCAGCAGATGTTAGGTATGAAAGGAGGGGTAGGAAGTATTAAGAAAACATTGGGTTAATGAATAGTTCTCAAACTAAAAGTTTTTTTTAAGGTAATAACTTTTAAAAATTTGGCACAGCCTAACAGATGTATGAACAATGCATTTCTCCCTACTTCTGAATAAATCCACTTTTATTGTAGCATGTCTTTTAATTGCTTATTATCTGCTTTGTCAACCTTTTTTTTTTGTATTTAATTTTAAGTGAAGTATAGTTTACATACAATACTTTAAAGTCTGCAGTTCAGTGGGTTTTTGACAAAATATATAGTCATTTTACCACTATCATAATTATGATGTACATCTGTTCATCCTCTCAAAAAAGTTCGCTCCTGTCACTTTGCAGGCAGTTCCCTTCCCCCACCTGCTTGCCACTGCTGAACTTCTTTCTGTCACTAGTTTTGCCTTTTTTGGAATCTATATGAAGTAGAATCATAATAGTATGTAGTCTTTTGTTTTTGAGTTCCTTTGCTGAGCATAATGTTTGAGACACATCCATATTGTTGCATGTATCAATAGTTTGTTCCTTTTTATTGCTTAGTTTATTTTATGGAGGCATGTTGAACCTTCTATTCTTGAAGTTTTATTGATATTCTGATAAAATGTGCCTTAAAATTTTTTGCAGCAAACTGACCGAGCAAATAGATTTGAGTATTTGTTAAAGCAGACAGAGCTCTTTGCACATTTCATTCAACCTGCTGCTCAGAAGACTCCAACGTCACCTTTGAAGATGAAACCAGGGCGCCCAAGGATAAAAAAGGATGAGAAACAGAACTTGCTGTCAGTTGGCGAGTGAGTATTGGAAAAAAAATTTTGCCAGTCCTCATTAAAGTTACATAATTTAACAAAAATTATTTCAGTGCTGTTATTTATTTGCCCCCAGTTGGCTTGGGGCAAATAAAGGTATGCATAATCCCTGATTTTTTATAGCATTATATGGTTTATGGATTGAAACAATCACAATGAGTAGAAAGATCAGATGTTACCCCAGTCTTTGGAGAGGAAACACAAATACAGAGGTTAGTAATCTGTACCACATCACATGAAATAATTAAAATAATCCGGACTTGAATTTATATCTGCCTTGGAGTGTGCTCTATTCTCCTAAGCCACATAACATGCATTAAAGATGTTAGTTTTATCTGTAATAGTGTACAGTATATTTGTGAGGACTTATGCCATAGTAGTTTGTTAATATTTTTGTTATACACTTAGTTATCTTTATGTAAATTGAACTGTCAAGTTTTATGCCACTCTTGAGATAGTTCAAAATGTCTAAAATAATTCTTACATGTTCAGTTTATAAATTGTTATTTTGTAAATTTTGCGCAGGTTGGATAACTTAAGATGTTTAACTAGTAATAATTATTAGATTTAGGGCAGTCTTAGCTCCCTGGAATGGCTGTATGGAATTCCAAAAGTAAGTGAAAATTGAACTCTGTTCAGTAATTGAAATATACTAGATTATCTAAAAGAGGGAAAATTATAAACTGTTATCAACAGTGTTAAATTAATAGCATGGTTTATAGATTGCCATCAAAAAGCTTAAGCATAGTAGCTTAATTTTAAGCTTTCATTATATCTTATTCCTTGCCCATTGCATGTAATCAAAGTGCTATTATTTCAATACTTAATGACATTTCAAAAGAGAGAACTTTGCAGTTCACATGTATTTAAATTGTTTCATAAGTGAAGTTTGCAGCTGTTTAAAGTGGTTAGTCTCATGCTCTGGAAATGTGAACTAGTGTAATGGCTATTGTTATGGGATAGTCTATATGATGTTATCTAAAACAGTTCTGTTTATTTAGCTTTGCTACGATTCTGTAAGATAAATATATTTTGTAGTAAATATGTATTGTATTTAGCTTGGGCTACTAATTAAATGGTGCTGTTGGGATAGAGGAGTCTTGAATAACAGATTTCTTCTCTACCCAGGAAACTGTCTTAAGTGATAAGTTAGTTTACGCACAGTGATTACGGTAATAGTGCCCTCCTTGAGTATAAGGACATGCATGGTTTTTTAAAAAACATCCATAGTTATATTCAATAATGCTGCAATATTAAATAATAAAGCATATCCAGCCTTTATCTTGAGTCTTAAAACCTTAATCAACCATCTTGATAATATATTGTTAAGGAGATTTTATAAAAATAAAGTTCTCTCCCAGTTTATGGAGAATAAAGTTTGACTGGAAGGCAGATCTTTGCACTAAAATTCATAGGGTTAGAAAAATAACACAATAAGACATTCTGATTAGGAGCATATATAACAAGCAGGAAGGCCCTTAAATACTTACTATCTTGGCCAGAATTACTGAGGGATGTTTTTCTTTGTGGGAAGGCTGATTATCCTTCCATTTGCAGCATAGAGAGACAGAAGGTTACATTCTTAGGTTTTCAGTCAGGTAATGGATGTTGCAGCTGGATCTTTCTTCGTCGATAATCTAAATTGGAAATTAGATTTAGAGGTCTCAGCGGTGGCATAATCTGCTGTTTCCTATTTAGATTAAAATATTGTTTGAAAGTATAAAGGTATGAAGTTGAAAGCTCAGAATTGGGAAGTAGTATTACTAGCCTGAGTTCTTTGGACATTAAGAAATCTGACAATGTTATGATTTTCAGAAAATTAGTTTTTAAAAGGAGTATATTTGAGTGTCATGTTATGTAGTCTGCACATGTGTATTTAAAAAGCTTTTTGAGTAACTATAATGTGTCTATAATTGAGAGTCATTGCTTAAGCTCTTAAGACCTTATACTGTGGGTTTTTTGTGAAAGTTGCAGTTTTAAAAATGTAATTTCTGGAATTATTTTTTTTTTAGTCAAAAAATGCTTTTAAAAGCTAACCTAGAAGTACAAATCATAAGGTTTTCCGATTGCATAATATTTCCTTGAAATTAGACTATCACATTTGAGTTTATGAGGTTCTGGTTAACTTCTACGGTATTAGACTCTTTTAGTAACAATTTTAAATGTTTTTTGCGTTTAAATTCATTTATTTCTTGCACTCACTTTTTGGACTCAATTTAGAGGCCCTTTAAAAAATTTATTGTGGAAATTTGCTAGCCATTTGACTGTTATGTGGAAATAGTATTGATAGTTAAAATTGAAGCCAAAACTCACATCAGTTGATTTTATTTTAAATTTCACAGCTACCGACACCGTAGAACAGAGCAAGAGGAGGATGAAGAACTATTAACAGAAAGCTCCAAAGCAACCAATGTTTGTACTCGATTTGAAGACTCTCCATCATGTATGTTATATGTGTTTGATTACTTGATTTAAAAAAAAAATCCCCTTGGAGACATCCTTTGGTTAATGGTTTAGATCATTTTGAGTGTGATTTATTAAGGAAGTTGTTAGTAATCTTTTGAAATTGATTAATTGTGAAATAAAACTTCAGAAAAATTTTATAGATGGAGATGATAGTATGTTGATTTGATAGTGATGCTATATTTTAAAACTGTATAGAAGGCCATTGTGTTTATTGCTGCCCTAATGTATATGTAAAGCTGGAAATGGTTTTGCCTTATATTTGCCCCAGATAAGAAAACTAATGTGTAAAAAGGCATTTCATGAGAGCTTGCTTACCTCCTGATGCTTTTGCATTAATATAAAAAAAATATTTTGTGTGAAATGTATTTGTTACTAATAGTTTTCCAAAGGAAGGCATAGTTGACCAGATTTTAACTATTTAATTAAATAGTTAGTTAATTTCGGGCACAGAAACTTCCTCTGTCTTTGCTGAAGCCTAGCATTTTTTTTCCAACCTCCTTTTTCTGTCTCACTTGTTGGCTGGTTTGTGTGACCACAATGGTGGTGAGCACAAAAATTTTATAAAGACTTCCGTCATTTTGGCTCTTTGAGCAGCAGCATGGCGATTGGTAAGAACAGGCGCTTAGAAAAGGTGGCAAAAAGGGAGCCAAGAAGAAAGCGGTCGATCTGTTTTCTAAGGAAGACTGGTATGATGTGAAAGCACCAGCAATGTTTAACATAAGAAATACTGGGAAAACATAGTCATAAGGACTCAAGGAACCAAAATTGTATCTGATGGCCTTAAGCGTTGTGTTTTTGAAGTGAGCCTTGCTGAGCTACTGAATGGTTAAGTTGCATTTATAAAATTACTAATTACCGAGGATGTGCAGGGCAAAAACTGTCTAACCAGCTTCCATGGTTTGGATCTTAACCTGTGACAAAATGTGCTCTATGGTCAAATAATGGCACATCATGATTGACACTCATGTTGGTGTCAGAACTACTGATGGTATTTGCTTCATCTGTTCTGTGTTGGTTTTACTAAAAGACCCAACACTCAGATTTGGAAAGACCTCCTGCACTTAGCCAAATTTGGAAGATGATGATATGGATGGAAATCATGACCCAGGACGTGCAGACAAATGACTTGAAAGAAGTGGTCAATAAATTTCAAACAGCATTGGTAAAGAAATAGAAAAGTCTTGCCATTCTATCTGTCCTCTCCATGATGTGTTTGTTAGAAAGGTAAAAATACAGAAGAAGCCCCATTTGAATTGGGAAAACTCCTGGAGCTTCATAGTGAAGGTAGTAGTACTGGAAAAGTGTCTGAAGATGAGACAGGTGCTAAAGTTGAATGAGCTGATGAGTAATGAGCCACCAGTCTAAGAATCTGTTTAAAATTCACTCTTAAAAGTGACAGAAGGTCTTACTTGTGGACAGAAAAAGCTTATAAAGGTCCATCTATAGGACATGATATTTGGGTTTGTTATTTAATTTCTGTGACCTCAAACTGTTAACAAATTGAACATCAGCCAGATAGGTATCAAGTTAGAAATTGAGCAATCTGTTCAAGGGGTATACCTTCAGATTTTCTTTTGCCTATGGAATATATCCAGTTTCCATTTCTTTTCATGAGGCCAGGAGCCAGGTGTGTGATACAAGAAGAAAAGGAACTTGGGGTTATTTGAGTTTTATCTTTTTCACATTGCTGCTTTGTAACTAGTTTCCCAGGTATTGGTTAGTTTTTTGTCCTAAAGAAATGGTTTTCCAAAGAGGGTGGGATAGTCCACATTTAAAGAAGAAAGCAGGTGATTGTGATGCATACACTTTGTGGTCATTCTGTAATTGGGGCTGAAGTGAGGAGAGCAGGCCAAATATGTAGTACACCCGAAGACAGATGCTGTTTCTATAGGACCTAACTTATGAGAGGTATTTCCTATTTCCCCTTTCTTGGAGGAAAACAAAATCCCTAGAGAAGCTCTAGCTGTGTCTTCCTGAAACACGAAAAGATTTGGTTAAAAATATGTGCAATAATTTTAGATGGGGTGGGAGGGAGGAGGCCACTCAGTCTCTGGGACAAGTATATGGGCAACAAAGGAACTGAGCGATTGGAGTGGGTACTTGGATGCCTGCAGTCATGTTTACTGCACTCAATTCTTTTCCATAACTAACCTTTCCTACTTCACTCCAGACCATAGCAGCTACCCCTAATGACTTGGACCTTGCAGAATTCCCATTATGACAACGTAGTAAAGAAAGTAAAATTAAAGTAGACATGTGTAGCCCCAAGTTAAAACTCTTGAATAGCAAATGAAGAGAACTGCTTACTGTATTTCTTTCTTAAAAACTGCATTATGCTTTTTCCTTTTCTTAGATGTAAAATGGGGTAAACTGAGAGATTATCAGGTCCGAGGATTAAATTGGCTCATTTCTTTGTATGAGAATGGCATCAATGGTATCCTTGCAGATGAAATGGTATGTGTTTGGTAGTTTTTCAAAGGCTGTATTTTGTAATTGTAAAACTTTTTAGACTATTAAATTTATAAAAGTTAAACAGTGTAACGCATGATTTTGTTGATCATAGTCTAGAATTGTCAGACTAAATTCTCTGTTAGACTGCTATCAGCAGCTTGCTTTAGCTGTATAGGTGGTATCTATACTTAAATTGTGAGGAATCATCATCAGTAAAAAATTTTAAATTTAATACATTTGGAAAAACATGCTTTGGGTTAACTTTTGCTAAATAATGATTTGATTGTTTTCCCCCACTTCTGTAAAACATAAGGTCATTGAATGTTTAATTTATCAGCAATAAATATTTTTTTTCCAGGATGATAGCTCATACAATTCTCATAAACTTCAAAACATTTTTTACTCTTATTTACTAGTAGCTGATTATGTAGTAAAAAGTTTTCTTATGCCTGTAGTGCTAAAACACTTAATTACCTAGAGAAAGTATGGGGTTAAAAACTACTGTATTTCAGTTCCAACTCTGCTGGTTGTCCTCGGGAAAGTCACTTAAACTTTCTGGAGATGATAAAATACTACCTCCCTTGTAGATTTGTGAAGATTGAGTGACATGACGTAGAAACTTGGCACAAACTTTGGTTTTTGCTACACGTTAGTCATTGTAAATATGTTTTTTTTTACTTCTCCTATATGTGTCAGGAGGTGCTTATATGGAAGACCTTTTTTTTTTTAAATTTGTGGTTATTTTGAAATTTTTCAGGGCTTGGGAAAGACTCTTCAAACAATTTCTCTTCTTGGGTACATGAAACACTATAGAAACATTCCTGGTCCTCATATGGTTTTGGTTCCTAAGTCTACATTACACAACTGGATGAGCGAATTCAAGAGATGGGTACCGACACTTAGATCTGTTTGTTTGATAGGAGATAAAGAACAAAGAGTAAGTTTCTAGTATTTCATTAAAGTCTTTATAATAAAAGAAATTGAATTCAGGTTTAGGAGGGGGGCTACATTGAAAGAGGGATAAAAGGGAAGGGGTCCAATAATTTTGTTCCTTGTAAATATTAGTGATTTACAGATGTATGATTGTCTTGTTGGTTAAGAATCATACTAGTGGGAAAGGAGTTACACATTGTAGTGAGCTGTAAGAATATAGTTTTTGTTTTTCCCTTTTCGAGAGTGGTCTATAAAATCAAAAGGCTGTCTTCTCATTCTAGAAGTGTTTTCTTTTTAAAAGAGTTTCTGAGTTTGTAAAGTTGTAGTAGTCATAGGATAGTATTTTAAAAAGATAGACTGAGTCAATTATAGTAATTGGGTGAGTCGGTATGATTTCTACCAAAATAAGTTAAAAATTAGATCAATTAATAATATAAAACTCAGGTTTGAGAATTTATTCATATGCTTTTGAAAGACCATGTACTTATTTTGTTTTCCCTGGTAAGTGATGATTCTAGATTTCTTTTTTTCCTTTATAGATACTTTGGATGTTTTAAGTTGCCAAATTGCTTTTTATGTTTTGAGAGCCAATAATTGCTTAACTACCCTTTGCTTTAGTTTCCTCACCTGTAAATTAAGAATAATAGTATTAACCTACCTCATGGGGAAGGTTGGGAGGTTTAAATGCATTAAAATATCTGTAAACCTAAAGAGAAAGGAAATACTTACTGCAATCTGTCTTAGTTTTCATCCTTTTTTATGTCAGACATCCCTCTCTGCTTCAGCTAAGCCTATCTTCTAATAATTTCAGGACCTAGTAGAATTGTAGAAAGAAGATAGTTTAAGAGTTAACCTATTGAATTTTGTACTGACTAGTTTTGTCAGAGTTTTCACTAAATGGCTCTGACTCGTAAAATGAGTAATGTAGTTACTTTGGTGATTGGAAAGCTGGTTCTAGATCATATGCATATCTACTCTAACCCTTTTTAATGTTCCCACACTCTTACATATTAGACTACCTGTCATCAATAAATTTAATGTATAATTTATTTTTGCACATTAAATTTTTTTCTCTTTTGCTATATAGGCTGCCTTTGTCAGAGACGTTTTATTACCAGGAGAATGGGACGTATGTGTAACATCTTATGAAATGCTTATTAAAGAGAAGTCTGTGTTCAAAAAATTTAATTGGAGGTACTTGGTTATAGATGAAGCGCACAGGATCAAAAATGAGAAATCTAAGGTAATTTGATATTTCAATGTGAAAATCATTGTTTACCTTCACTTAAGAATTTGAGCAATATGCAAAATATTCTAATGATGAATTGTTCTTTCAGTTGTCAGAAATAGTGAGGGAATTCAAGACTACAAATCGTTTGTTATTAACTGGAACACCTCTTCAGAACAACTTGCATGAACTCTGGTCACTTCTTAATTTTTTGTTGCCAGATGTCTTTAATTCAGCTGATGTAAGTATTTCAAATTGTTTTCTGGTTGGCATAATAATGTTTTGTCTTATTCTGTATGTTTTTATAGTTGAATTGACCAGCTTTCTAGTACTGCTTGAAATAATCATTAATTTTTCATGCTCTTACACAGACTGGTTAATCTGTTGTTGGGGACTGACTCATGTCCCCCATAAAAAGTATGTTCAGGTCCCAACGCCTAGTCCTGTGGGTGTGGACCCGTTTGTAAATAGCACTTTCAAAATGTTACTAGTTAAGGTCTGCACATACTGAATGAGGGTGGGCCTTAATCCAATCCAGTATGTCTGAAGTCTTTATAAGTAGAGGAAACTAGACAAGGAAAGGGAAGTCACAGGGAGCAGCCAGAAGCCAGAGGTCAGTGGAACCCAAAAAAGAAAGAAGATGCTGCTCATATGTGTTGCCATGTGACAGAAGGAAGCAGGACTTATACCAAATTTGTTGAAATCTATCTAGCCATTTTTACGTTATATTTGTACTGACAGACAACTTAGTTTTTACCTTTTTGGATTATTTGCAGTGATAGCAATTGTTATTTTGAACTGTTAGTTGTATCTGGGAACAAGTGTGTTGATAGTCTTTGCTATTCATAATTGTACTATTTTGTTGGACCAGGTTCTGTTTTGGATCTTTGTTCCCATAGCTGGTGTGTGTGTGTGTTTGTGTGTGTGTGTTTCCTTGTCCTTGAAGAACTCCCGTTAAACTTCTATAAGTAAATTCTAAAATGTTTATAATTTTGGTTTGTTGTATTAAAGGTAAATTTAAGAGAATAGAGATGTTTTAGAGAGACATTTAATCAATATAAAAAAACTTTAGTTCTTCTTTTTACATATTTTGATTTTTGTTTTGTTTTTGAGATCATTGACACTTTCATTTGTTTAGTAATCTGTTACAGCTTATTTTAGTAAACATAATGAATGCTAAGATTATGTTTGTTAAAAAACAAAGCAAATGTATAATAAATGTGTTCAAGAGGTAAGGATAGGGAAACTGTCCTTGTTCATATGGTACCCAAATACTAATGAAATGCTAGTAATCTCAATTTTACTTTCAGCGAGTATCTAATTAAAGTTGATGTTGCTCAGGAAACTTTGATTTGAATGGTCTGAGATTTTCTTAGAGAAACTAAAAATTTTTTCTTATAATTTTTAAGCTTTTGTGTGGCTTTGAGGGAAGGGTATTTTTCAAGAATGTTAATTGTGTAATTTCTTTAAAACCTGCTTTCCAATTACTTTCTTTTCATTAATTTTAGAAATCATTGTTATACAAGGGTAATAGAATATTTGTAGCTAATATTGTTTCTGATCTTAAGATTATTTTTGTTTCTTTATCTAGGACTTTGATTCCTGGTTTGACACAAACAATTGCCTTGGGGATCAAAAGCTGGTTGAGAGACTTCACATGGTAAGTATTTTGGAATAGTGTTAAAGTATATTTCTAATGGAAACATCTTAAAACATATTTCTAAAGGAAAAGTTTTAATTTAAATTAGTGGATTTTTTTTTTCCCTATTAGAAAAAGTATGTTGAGAGCTTGGACTTTAGAATGACATCTGTTTGGATCATGCCACTTAACTGCTTGAACTTATGTATGGGGGAGAGGGGTGATGGTTGGTGGGTTTAGTGTTGGAACCTAGAATTGGAACCCTAACAATGAAGGGAAAACCTTTCTATGAAGGTTCACATGTAAAAGTTGGTAGGTTGAGAAATTTCTCACAGACTCCTGATTAAGATACCCTAGTCAACAGAATAAAACCAGACCTTCTAAACCTCATATACAAGGGCCCTCATGACCGAACCACGATTCATGTCCAGGATTGTTCAGCCTTGGACATTGTTGACATTTTGGGACAGATAATTTTTTGGGTAGGGGTGGGAAGTAGGAAAGAGGTGGCTGTTCTTTGCATTGTAGGGTGTTTACCAGCGTCCCTGATTTCTACCCACTAGATGCCAATAGTACTCAAATATTTCTCTAGTTATTTAATGGCCCCTGTGGGGCAAAATTTCCCCTTACCACCACCATCGCTGACTTTTTAACGTTCTTCAGCAGCTATTTCACTTTCTGTGTTGAATTTTAATATGCTAGAATTACTGGCTCCACTGTTGCTTTTCTTTAAACATTGTGCCAATTCCAATTTCTTTGTGTTTGCTTATTGTTTCTGTTATACTTAGAATACCCTTTCCTGCCCTCTTCACTAATACCTATCCCAAGACCTCAGTAGCGATGTCACTTCCTCCACTGAACACTCAGGCTGAAGCTGGCCTAGGTACCTTTTTTGTGTATTACATCTTTAATAGTTGGTTGTTCTAACATAGGACTTTGCATAGTATTGAAATGATTAATTCGCAAGTGTTTTTCCTGATGGATTGTAAACATGAGGGCAGGAAACATGCCTTATATTTGTCTTCATATCTAGCACAATACCTAGCTCATAGTGGGTATTTGAACAGGGGAGAAAAAAATCAAGTTTACACGTGTTAAGATCTTTCTCTATAAATTAAGATACTTGTAACTTATTTTGTTAAGTATTTGCATTAAAGGTGATAATCTCTTAGGCACCTTTATTTCAATATAGGTGACATTCAAGCATCTAAGCATTCAATTTAGATCTATTTATTATGGAATATGTATGTAGTCTTGGGAGTGAAAAGGGAGGGGCACAGGAAATTGGTTGCTTTTCATTCCTGCAATTTTCATATTACCCCTTTGCTCTTGACTTTCCAAATGTCGGTGGAGCAAACAAACCAAAATAACCCATACAGCAGAAAAACCAATTTTAGAATTCGCTATTTATGTTTTTTACAGAGTAGATGAAGATGCTTACCAAGTCAGGGAGAAGAGAGGTCTGATAGCTCTATCCCTCTATTCTGTTCTTTACACAGGGGAGCTGTTGGCTCCTGTGGTCCTGTAATGAGAGGGAAGGTTCAGAAATCAGCATGGGCTTACCTAAGAATGAGAACTTTTATTTGATGAATCAGTTATCTATTATTGACACCCTCCCCACCCAGCCCCCCAAAAAAGAAAAAGCGTAATAGTTTACATTCTAATAACAAGCGTAGATTTTATTGATTGAGTGGTTTCTTTACTGGTTTCACGTAGATTCATTCATTCAGCTGCATTTAGCTAGAAAATTGTGGAAGAGGGCCTGTGACACGCATGTCTCTGGCAGTTGGTGCTAGCTATTGGCTAAAGCTTTGTTAGCTTGCGTACATGGTGATATTAGGGGAAGTGTTCCTAGTTATTTTTATCACCAGTGTTTATTTTATGATATACTCAAAATTTTTGAAAGCCAGTGTAAATAGAAGAAAGGAAGGTAAAAATGAAAACGAATTAGGGATATTTTTAGTTGAAAATAAATGATCTTGTTGGAAAGAAAGTATTTTTAAATTTACTGTTTTGTGAAAGTGAATGAACTATCACACAGAGCATGGATGTGTCTCACAAACATAATATTGAATAAAAGAAGCCCAACATAAAAATGGTCATATATTGTATGGTTTCATGTATATAGAGTTAAAAATAAAAGGCAGAAGTAATCTGTGATGTTTAAGTCAGACTATTGCTTACCCTTGGGGTAGAAAAGGGAGATAGTGACTGGGAGGGGCACAAAAAGGGATTCTGGGGTGTCTTATTTATCTAGATGATGGTTATATGGGTATGTTTACTTTATGACAATTTATTGAACCAAACACATGATTTGTATTCTTTACGTAAGGTCTACTTCAGTTTATAAAGGGTAGTCAAACTGAAAAATGTAAGCACAAATACATCTTGCTGTGGACCTAGCTATTTCTATTATCATTACTTTTAAAATTTAATGTGCTACATATATATAACAAATTTTGCTGTTTTAGCCATTTTTAATTGTATAATTCAGTGGCATTAGTTTTAGTCACAATACTGTGTGACTGTCATCACCATCCATGTACCAAAGCTTTCATCACCCCAAACAGAAACTACTCATTAAGCAGGCAACTTCCCATTCTCCCTTCTTGCCAGCCTCTGGTAAACTAATTACTTTCTCTCTATAAATTTGCCTGCTCTAGGTATTTCATTTAAGTGGAATCATAAAATATTTATCCTTTTGTGTCTGTCTTATTCACTTAGCATAATTTTTTCAAGGATCAGTATTTCATTCCTTTTTATAGCTGAATAGTATTCTATTGTATGCATATTACCACATTTTTATCCATTTGTCTGTTTATGGACTTGTGGATTGTTTCTGCCTTCCAGCTATTGTGAATAATGCTACTATGAACATTGGTATATAAGTATGTTTGAATCCCTGTTTTCATTTCTTTGAAGTATACACCTAGGAGTGGAATTGCTGGGTCTTATGGTAGTTCCATGCTTAACTTTTTGAGGAACTGCCAAACTTTTCCACGGCAACTGTTCCATTTTACATTCTCACCAGCAATGCATGAAGCTTTCAGTTTCTCCACATCCTTCCCAATACTACTTATTTTCCACTTTTGTGATAATAGTCATCCCTAGTGGGTGTGAAGTGTTGCCTCATTGTTTTGATTTGCATTTTTTAAATGACTGATGATTTTGAGGATGTCTTTTCAAGTGCTTGTTGGCCATTTGCATGTCCTTGGAGAAATGTCTTTTCAAGACCTTTGCCCTAATTTTAATTGGGTTGTGGGTCTTTTTGTTGTTGAGTCAGAGGAATTCTTGATGTATTCTGAATATTAAATCCTGATTAGGTATAATATTTGCAGTTCTTCTTTGACATACTGTAGGTTTCTAGGTCTTTTTTCACTTTTTTGATAATGTCCATTGATATACAAAAGTTTTTATCACTTCCATTTCTCATGCTTTTGGATTCATATCTAAGAATCCATTGCCAAATCTAAGGTCAAGGGGATTTTCCCGTTTCCTTTTAAAAAGTTTTATAAAAGGTTTTAACTCTTCTTATTTAGGTTGTTGATCCATTTTGAGTTAATTTTTGTATAGTGTGAGGGGAGGGGTCCAGGTTCATTCTTTTGCATCTTTTGCTGGCATCCAGTTTTCCCAGCATCATTTGTTGAGGAGGCTGTTCTTTCCCCATTGAATGGACTTGGCACCCTTGTCAAAAATCAGTTGGCCATAGATGTGAGAGTTTATTTCTGGACTCTCCATCTTATTCCATTTATCTATATGTCTTCTTACGCCATTACTACACTGTTTTGATTACTGTGGTTTTATAGAAATTTTGAAGTCGGTAAGTATGTGTACTCAGACTTTGTTCTTTTCTCAAGATGTTCTTTTCAAAGAAAAGGCTGTTTGGATCCTTTGCAGTTCATGCGGATTTGCAGATCAGCTTTAACATTTCTGCAGAAAAGGCCATTGAAATTTTGATAGGGATTACGCTGAATCTGTGGATCGCTTTAGGTAGTATTGACATTCTTCCAATCCATGAACAAGGTTAGGTGTTCTTTAATTTCTTTTCAGCAATGTTTTATAATTTTCAGTGTATAAGTCTTTCAAATCCTTTGTTAATTCCTAGATACTCTATTCTTTTAGATGCTACTTATTTTCCTTTTCATGTTGATCTTTGCTGCTATATAAAAACACAGTTGATCTTTGCCTTTGGTCGTGTACTCTGCAACTTTGCTGAATTTGTGTACTAGTACTAGTAGCTTTCTATTTTAGTTTTCTTGGCTGCTCAAGCAAATACCATGAAATAGGTTTACTTAAACAATGGGACTGTATTAACTTATGGTTTTGAGGCTAAAAGAAAGTTCAAATCAAAGTGATACTTTCTCCCCAAAGACCATTGTGTTCTGGGGCTGGCTACCGGCAGTCCTTGGCTCCTCTGTCAGATGACAGCGTGCATGACGATGTCTCCTGGTCTTTTCCTTCCCTTCTGATTCCATCATTGTCCAGTCTTTTTATCCTGTGGCTTTCTCTCTCTCTTTCTGAATTTCATTCTCTTATAAAGGACTCCAGTAATAGGATTAAGACCCATCTTGATTGAGCTAGGACACATCTTAACTGAAGTTGCCTTATCTAAAGGTCCTACTTACAATGGGTTTACACCCACAGGAATGAATTAAATTTAAGGACGTGTTTTTCTGGGATTCATACAGCTTCAAACCACCATATTTATGGATTCTTTGGAGTTTTCCATATATAGGATCATATCTGAATAAAAATAGATTTACTTCTTCCTTTCCAATTTGAATGTCTTTTATTTTATTTTACCAAATTTCTCTAGCTAGAACTTCCAGTACAATATTGAATAGTAGTGGTGAAAGGAGGAATCCTTGTCTTGTTCCTGATCTTAGGGGTAAATCTTCCACCAGACTAGGTTTTAGCCATGGGTTTTTCATGTATATCCTTTATCATGTTGGAGAAGTTCCCTTCTAGTTGATGTTTTTGAAATTTTTTAATCATAAAAAAGTGCTGGATTTTGTCAAATGATGTTTTTTTTTTCTCCTTTGTTCAGTTATTGTGTTTTACATTAATACCCAGCCATCTCTTAGGTAATGTTAGGTAATCTGCGTTGTAGGTAGTTAGTTTTAAACCTGAAAGGCAATGAAAATTGAAAACGTCATCTTTAAAATTTACTATTTTCAGTACTTTATGATATTAAAAGTACATATTCAATATATATTAGCATATATAATGATCTCATGTAAGTACTTTTCAGGAACTGTATTAGTGTTCTCTAGAGAAACAGAACCAATAGGAGATAATTTTAAACATGAGATTTTATAAAAGGGACTCATGCAACTATGGGGATGCGTGAGTGTTCTGGTTTGCTAATGCTGCCATTATGCAAAATACCAGAAATGGATTGGCTTTTATA